>NW_028244643.1:0-108674 GCF_964263255.1 Lissotriton vulgaris
CAGCTCGATTTTTCCCGTAGGCCATTTTGACATAAGCGTTCTGGGGTGTAATAGACGCTATTAAAAAATGTGAAGTGTGTCAGGCGATGGCGCCCATTCATAGATATCTTCTTTACGTTGGCACAGCAGTATCTCCAGTGGTCCTCAGTAAGGTCCACACTCAAGTCAGTCTGCCACGCTAGTCTGGGTTTAGTATAATCCATTGTCCGTTCTGTTAGGGTGATGCGATATAGGTTGGTGACTAATTTATTCGGTGTTTTAGCCGTCACAACATACTCATATGCCGTCACCGTCTGAGGCTCAGACATGTCATCACCTAGAAGGTTTCGCAGAGACTGTCGGAGTCTGTGGTACTGAAAGAGCGGTAGGAGAGGAGCGTCTGTCTCACCGTCTAAGACCACGTCATCCCAGGTGCGAGCCTTGCCATCCTTAAACAAGTCCCCCACATCAGCAATTTTAAACTGGAGTGGCGACTTTATCACGCCTCCGTCCGTGCAAGAGGGAGCCACGAACACCACTCTAGGCTTGCAGTTGGTGTGCACAACAGAGAGCAAGCCTGAGCATCCATCAAGTGGTGCCAGGCATGTGTCACAACAATTAATGAGTCAAGGATACCGGTACGCCTATCCCTGGGTCGAGACATCAAGGCCGGCAGTGGGGCCGGAGCCGCCACTATCGCCTCAATCCTCAAGTGTGGAGCGTCCTTTGGGCCATGAATCCAGCCGTATGCATGTGCCCCTTGAGCGGCTCGATAATACAATTCTAGACCCGGAGCATGAAAGCCGCCCTCCTCATAGAGCCGAATGAGTATATGCCATGCAACTCTGGTTCGCTTCCCAGCCCATGCTAGCCTGAGCACTAGCGACTGGAGCTGACGGAAAAAAGCCCCAGAGAGGACTATCGGAATGTTAGTGAAAAGAAATAGGAAGCGGGCCACACTATCATTTTCAATAGGGGTATACGGCCCATAAGGGACAAAGGAAGTTTAATCCATCCCTCCACATCATCTTCCAGCTTGGAGACAGCCACCCTGTAGTTCTCCCTAAGCACCATTTCATAGTCCGTATGCAGCCGTATTCCGAGGTATTGTACCGAATCGGTGGTCTATTGAATGCGATACTCCGGATCGATCCGTCTAGTGGCTGGAGTAAGGGGGAACATTATTGTCTTGCTCCAATTCACATGGATCCCCGAGAGCGAGCTAAAGAGTACCACCTCACGTAAAACCGTTGAGAAATAGTCATCTGGCTTCCTGATGTACAGTAAGGTATCGTCCGCATATGTGGACACTATTAGATTGTATGTGGGGAAGCGAATACCACGATGGCCATGATATTCTCTCAAGGCGCAAGCCAAGGGCTCCGCCACCAGTGCATCCAGGAGGGGTGAAAGTGGGCAGCCCACAAGAAAGGGCTCCGTCATCAAAGATCCAATCCAGACCCGCGCAGTGGGGGAGGCGTATAGTGTATTAACTAGTTGTATGAAAAGTTCTCCCACACCCATGAGAGTAAGCACCTGTCGGAGAAAAGGCCATTCAACGGAGTCGAAAGCCTTTTTTATATCCAAAAATACTGCAATGGCTGGTACGTCCTGACGAGTATGTTGAAATGCCGCAAACATCGTGCGCAAGTTGTAGGTGAGGTTGCGGTTGAGCACGAAACCCGCTTGTTCCGGGGCCACGAGAGTAGTAATTAGGGGGCTCAATCCATTTGCTATAATTTTTGCAAAGATCTTTGCGTCCACATTCAATAGAGACAGTGGTCTATAAGAGGCGCATTCCTCAGGGGGCTTCCCGCGCTTGAGAACAGCAACTATAATAGCTTCCCTCATCGTGGGGGGCATTACACCCATTTCCGCAATCTGCTCCATGAGCGTCAGCAGACGGGGTATCAGCAAATCCGAGTAGGTGTTGTAAAAGGAGGCTGGAAAGCCATCACTGCCTGGGGCACTGGCCGCTTTCATTGAGGACAATGCCCACACAACCTCTCCTCTTTCAAAGGGCTGAGCCAGAAATTCGCGATGCGTATCAGTCAGCCATGGCAGCTGTATGTGCGTCAAGTAATCTAGGATGCGCTCCTCCGGAGCCGGGCCTCTAGAGGCGTATAAGGCGGCATAGTATTCCCTAAATTGGGTGGCTACTTGTTCCTCCGACATGAAATCCCCAGTCTGTGGGGAGCGTAAAGCAGGAGTGAGCGTTCTACGTCTGCTATGCCTCGCTATGTTTGCCAGTACAGCGCCCGGTCATTCCCCTTCACCGTATGATTTAGCAACTGCGTATTTTCCCAAATGTTTTACCTCCGCATCAGCATCCTCATGGTATTCTCGCAGCGTTTGGGCAAGGACGTGCTGCAGATCATCCCTCGAGCCACGCAGTCTACTCTCTTCAAGCTCCCTAAGTTTATTTTCAAGTAGAGACAGTCGGCCTCGTATTGATTTCAACACCCATGCATGCTTGGATATGGCCACCCCTCGGAGGTATGCCTTGATTGTCTCCCAGACCATCAGAAAGGAGTCCACTGAGCCTACATTTTTGTCAAAGAATTCTTCTATGGCAGTGGCAAGGTCTTCCCGGAATGCATCATCCAGTAGAGAGTAAGGGGGGAAGCGCCACAGAAAAGGCGGCTGTTTACTTAGCATAGTGCTAAGAGTGAAGAAAACTGGCGAGTGGTCAGAATACGTTCGGGGCAACGTCTTACACGCCTGCACTCTGGGGAGGAGATGGGACATGATCAGCCAATAATCTATGCGAGTGTGGATGTCGTACTGCGCAGAGTAGTGTGTGTAACCCCACTGCGTTGAGTGTCTAGCGCGCCATAATTCCTGCAGACCAAGCCTTAACATTTCAGTGTTCAGGATTCCCGGTGAAGCTGAGGGACGTTGATCTGGGCCTTGAGATCTGTCTAATCTAGGCTGTAGTACCATGTTAAAGTCACCTCCCCACAGTACTCGGTCCCCACACAAGTCGCGCACTCTCCCAGCTAGCGCAGTGAAAAAAGTAGGGCAGTCATAGTTGGGTCCATAAGAATTAACAATGTGGAAAGTCATCCCCTTCCCCCTGCAGTCCGAAACCACGTATCGGCCCTCTCTATCCGTAGCCAGTGGAGTTAAAGCCAGAGAGGCTTTGGGATTAACCCACGTCAGTACGCCTCTGGCGTGAGAGGTAAACCCCGCTGCATGTATGTTGTTATGCAACCCCCTGTAGCGTAGGGTCGGGCTATCCAGGGACAGGTGTGTCTCCTGAAGTAGTGCAACTTCTATAGTGTGCCTCGCAAAATACTGGAGCACTCGTCGAAACCTTTCTATGATCGTTCAACTCACGGACATTCCATGTCAGGAATGTGATAGTGTCAGTGTCAAGAGTTGTGCGCTGTGTCACGTCTGAAGCCATAGTGTGTATGATTGGGCCATTGCAGCTTGTCCATGCCATATACATTTCAACCAGCGTGTAATGCATGTGCTAAGTAAGGTGCCTGTGCTACATACTACAGAAAGCCTTGCCTCCGTCCCTATTTTCGTGAAAAACAAATCAACATCTCCGTTCCAGTCAACCAATTCCATAAAGAGCAACAAAACAAAGGTATACAGCAATGAAGCTTGCCCAACCCCAATAAGGCAGCGCTCAAAATCCCCACCTCTATCAAACATCCCAACAGGTCTGGACCCCATCCCGCCCCACCTCCCACCCCTCTCCCTCCCCAGCAAACAGACTAGTAACATTAACCCCTCCCCCTCCCCTTTCCTTTTCCCCCAATGCTAATAGCGAAAACCAACATAATACATAACATAAATAAATCACCCAGAAAAGAAGGTCATTAGGAAAGGCGTGGATCACACACAGGGACGTAGGTAGCTCGCTCATGACGTGTCTATACCAATGTCAAATCTTCAACTTTGCCTCCGTATCCCGCCCTTCCGCCTCTGCCAATAATAATGAAAATAGGTGGGTAAGTAGTGCCCCCCGAACAAATATAACTGTGCCTGCCGTGGCATGGGGCCAGAACATTCTGCCTCTATGATACTCAGTCTCCCCGCTCCCCCCGCTAGCAACGTCGATCAGTAGGCGGTCAGCTTTCTCATTATGCATAGTGTACAGTAGCTACCCATTACCAACTGAGCTGCCATATCACAGTAAAATCTCTGGGTATAGACTCATTCGCAGACGTTATACCAAAGGGGAGATTGCAACCAGGACGGGACGGGCAAAAGTATTTACGGTGAAGGAGATCTCCCTCCTCCCCCTTCATTCTGCGTCTCAAGTCCCCTCTGAGGATTCGCTTAGCCTCAGTATGGTACAGGTCTCTCACAGGCTTCCGCCTAGATCAGCACTATCCCCAGGCAACCATAAAGCCAGAGGCCCTACTCAACAAAAGTCACATTAGCACTGATACTTCCCTTAGGGGCAGAGCTCGTCCTCAATCCTGTTCCTCCATGTGGCTGTCAGCGACGTCCCCATTCTCTTCTTCTGCAGGAGCGTTCCGGTTGACCCTGCGCCAGTCCTTCATGGCTTTCTGTAATGCCCTTGGATCCGTGAAGATGGTAGATCTCCCCTGTCTGTTGATCCTTAACTGTGCAGGGTACAGCATCGCATAGTCGATCCCCATGTCCCGAAGTTGGCGTTTCATGGGAACAAATTGGTGCCTCGTTTCCTGGACCCTTGCCGTTAAATCCGGAAACAATGACAATGTGGATCCCTCATAGTTTAGTGATTGCTTCTCCCGAGCCAGTCTCAAAGCAGTGTTGCGATCCCTGTAATTGAGGAGCTTGGCCACTATAGGTCGTGGAGGGGCCCCCGGCTTCGGGCGAGGTTCAAGAGTACGGTGGGCCCTCTCTATGGCGAACATTTCCGAGAATACGTTATCCATCAGGAGCTTCTTCAATAGAGATTCGACAAACAGTTCCATGTTTCCCGTTTGTGTGTTTTCTGGAAGGCAGTGATGCGTAGATTGCATCTTCGCGAACGCGCCTCCAAATCCTCTGCCTTGTCCTGCAAAGTTTGGATCACCTTTCCAAGTTGTTTATGTTCCGAGTCCAGAGTTGTCTGTGCCTCCTCGACCTCGACCAGTCTCGTTTTCGACATGTCTATGCATTCGGCGTGTTTATCGAGCCTTTCCGCCATCCGGTCCATTCGGTACGTGAGCGCATCCATCTTTGCTCCGAGGGAGGTGATACCGCCTTGTAAATTCTTCTCCATGGCTAGTAGTTTGCCTCGGATATCCATCTCCACCGTCTCTCCATCTCCCAGGCTCCCAGCTCCATCGGCCATCTCATTTGAAGGGGGGTCCATGGCCTTTGTTTTTTTAGCATTATCAAAGGACAGTTTGGGTTGTGTGCGGTCTGGGCGGCCCATGGTGTTGCAGGTCGTCCCCTTCCCAAGCACGTCAGCACACAGGTGTCTCTCTCTGCGCCCTTTATACAAAGCAGGAAGTTACCTTGGAGAAAGGGTCCGAAGTTGGACTCTCCCCCTACCATGAGATGTCTCTGCGTCCAGGGAAAATCGCTTCTTATAGGGCCGTCATGTCGCGCCGCCGGACCAAGCGCCGTCGAGCAGTCTGACTCAGGGGCTGTGCAAAGTTCCACTTACTCCTCTCTGTATATAGTGAATTCAAGGGCCCGGCTGTCTGTGGTAGGTCGGTCGCAATATCCACCCATACAAAGGCCAACAGGAGAGAGTCGCAGTTAAAGAATAGCACTCAATATGGTGCTGCGGGTCCTAGACACTGCCAGTGCACTTATACCGATGTCAAGGCCTCAGGTCGCCGTCTGTGCCACCTCCGTTAGGTGCCCACCTGCAGCACTCCGTTTCATCACGGGTTCAGCATGCTCCAGAATATATTCGCTCCAGAATGTATTCGCTCCAGAATACAAGGGCGAGTCACAATCTTCCAGCCGGTAGATATCCCAAGCCAGCAGGGCCCCTCGCAGCTGAAGCAGGGTCGCCGTGTTACCATGCAAAGTCAGGCGGCAGGCCTTGCCGCCACTCGGCGTCACTCCAACGTCTGCCCGTGAGCTTCCCTTCCGCCTCGGTATGTCACGGGAATGGCTCTTTTTCAGGCGCCGACAGAGAGACCCACCAGCGCCTCAGTCCAGCTCAGCACTTCAGGGCTGCAGCCGTCAAATCACTCATCGACTGTGTTTCCCCTCACAGATTTGCCGCCTGTCCCTACAAGTGCCCAGTCTCTCTCCCACCGGGCTCCAGGCAGGTATCGGGTCCCCACAGCATCGGGATCAGTCGCAGACCGTCTCAGTCCCGGCACAGCCTCACCGATAAATCCCGCAGGGTCGCAAGGCCCAGAACTGCCGCCAGAGCCGGGGCCTCGAGTGATGGTCCGCGGCCGCCTCAGGTCCCGGCGAGCTCGCTGTGTGTCCGGCACCGTGCCGCAGCCCCCCGCAGCCACACACTTCACTGCTACCCCGCACTCTTGGCCGCCGGGCGATATGCAGCTGGTAAAGGCACTTGTGGTGGCCGTAGGCAGTAGCTGTTCGCAAGGCCGGTGCCGCTCGCCTCAGATTGCCAGGCAGGCCACTGTGCTCCGATCCACCATGCGCTCAGTCCGAAAACGGCACTTGTCGGCGAGCTGCAGCGCTGTAAGTTTCACAGTGCGTGCCCCATCCAGTCCGGTTGTAATTTCAGACAAATTTCTTTACGAAAGGCACCTCCACCTACAGGATAGTGTTAAGGATGATGATGTCGGCAGTGGAGCCGAAGGACTATGCGGCCATCTCTGTAGCTTGCTAGCTCCAAACAACATTATTTATTTTTCTATTGATGAATTTTATATAGTGTTGTTGTATTATATGCTTTTATGACAATCGTCGAATAAAGCTTGTTTGACTGACTGACATAGACCAGGGAAAAGTACGTCCATAGATTATATTATGGTAATCGTAGAATTCCGGCACCATCTGAGAGCCTTTTTCGTCATTCCCAGGGTTGATAGTGACCATAATTTACTGTCACTAGAACTATTAAATACCCTGGGCTATCAAAACATTCTGGAGGGAGCTGAGTTTCCCAATAATTTGAACCTTGTCATGGTGGCTGGGGGTAGACGAATCAGGTGGGCGAAGGTTGCGCTAGAACCTGAAAGGTTAGCTGAGGTATACGGCCATGTCGCACGCTCTCTAACAGAGGTCTCCCACCTTCTGAGCTCCAATTGCGAACTGCCTCACCTCCATTTCCAGGATTTTCAGTGCATCCACACCAATCCATTAGATTACAGCTGGTCTACTGGAAGACGGTTTCTATTGGGGCAGGTAGTCTGTACTTGATTTTTGTGGACCTACGGTCTGCATTGGACCTGGTCCAAAGGGATAAACTATGGGCATTACTGCTGGAGATGGGAGCCCCGGCCTACCTGTGCCATCTATTTAAACGTATGCACCAAGGTACATACGCAAGGGTGAGGTATAGGAGGAGTGGGGAGATGTTGGCTCCATTACCGGTGGAAAAGGGAGTGAGGCAGGGGTGCGTATTGGCCCCCACGCTCTTCTCCCTTTCCTTAATGGGTTGATAGACCATCTTTTGGGATCAAAAGATCTGGACTCCCCAAGCTTAGCGGGGCGTAAGATACCTGCCCTGATGTTCCCTGATGACACCCTTTTACTGTCAAAATCATCTACGGGCATACAGCGCACATTAGAGGCATTTTGCTCCTTCTGCAGATTGAGGAACTTGGAGATTAACCTTACTAAAATCAAGTTAATGGTCTATAACACCAGATTACCCAATTGCCCCCACCCCCACTTGGATGGAACGGTACTGGATCGAGTGTCCACCTTTGATTATCTGGGGGTAACACTTAACGACAAAATCGATTGGGGTCCCACATGGCTAAGGCTAACTTGAAGCTGGCTCAATCATCCGGGGGATTTTACAGGTTTTTAATGACACTTCGCTCAAATTGCTGGGTCCGCCCATGGAAATCTACAAAGCTAGGCGAGAGGAGGAGCGCTCTATGGCGCAGACCTATGGGGTTACGTGAGTGCTGCACCCCCTCCCTGACTGAGAATAATTTCCTTAGGCATCTTTTGAGGCTCCCCATGAGTACCCCCTGACACCTTTTCGGCTAGGCTTAAGATTGGTACCCGTTCAGGAGATTGTATCAAATCTTCTCCTCTTGTATTGGAGACGTCTGTGGTCGACCCCTGAGCTCTCGAGCTACAGGGAGGACTTGGGGGATCTCTTGTCTAGGAGGAGTGTGGGGAAAATCCCTTGGTTAAACCACATTAAGCAACTCTGTTACGCCATAGGAAGGGGGGACATGTGGTTGTCTACCGAGGAGAGCTGTCCCCTGTATTCTAAGAAAACATTAAGTATGGCACTTAAGCGCCACTGTATAGAACTTATAATAACAAATGTGTCCATAGGTAGGCTGACCAACACATTTGTGGACATCAAGGCCCATCCCCATTTTGAGAAATTCTTGGATGATATCCAACCCCCCCCCTGGCTAAGAAACTATACACCCAGTTTAGATATCGGGCTTTGCCGCTTAGGGGCGTAACAGATAAGTGGTCAAATGCCCTGCATATAGAGAGTTCCTGCCCTGGGTGTTTGAGTAACAGAGAGACAGATCTCCACGTTCTGCTCTTCTGCCCCTTCTACACTAAGGCGAGAACTAAATGGATTATACAATTCTGTAAGGCCAGGGGACTCAGGGATTATAGGGAGGTATTCAGAATACTCAAATATGATACCACGACCCTGATAGTCTTTGCAACTGCAAGATTCCTTTTGTCCATGTGGTACTCAAAGTGTGCAAAACTAAAAGTTGGAAGCCTACAAACCACCAACACTGATGTAGCGTAATAATTTTATTGAATGTGGTTCATCACTAAAACTAGGGCTAGGGAGTATTACTAGATTTTAACGCATTTCGGGCCCGATGTAGGTAATTTCAATTTATCGGTTCATAAATACCGATTCATACCGAATCGGTATTTATGAATCGGAAAACTGTATGTAGGTAAAAAATCGGTAACAAATACCGAATCGGTAACAGTCAGAATTCTGACTCAGTAAATACGGAATCGGTAATCTCCGATTCGGACCGAATTGGTAACACCCATTCAACCCTATGGGCCTCCAGGCCCATAGGAATGAATGGGAGATACCGAATCGGAGAATACCGAATCGGTATTTACCGAACCGGTAAAATCCGATCTCGAAAATTCGAATGGAAGACATGTGAGCCACTCAACCAATCAGGGACACCAACCACACCCCACAACAAAGCAACTGTGAAACCAACCAATCAGATACAAGTACCACACCCAGTACCTGGAGTTGGCCACACCCATGCAGGTGCAGAGCCACAGAACTGTTTGGAGAGCTGGAGGGGAGACAGAGGAGCAGGCTGCACTGAGCCCAGAAGAGCATCACCATGGAGTCCCAGGAAGGCCAGAAGGATGGTGTAGACAGGAAAAGGAAGCTGAAATTCAGCACAACTGAGCTCCAGGTGTTGGTGGAGGAGGTAGTGCAACATTACAGCCAGCTATTTGGGAGACAGTCCCTGCAAGTAGCAGAGTCTGTCAAAAGAAACACCTGGCTAGCGATCCAGAGCAAAGTAAATGCCTTAGGGGTCACACACCGTGAAATAGAAGACATCAAGAAAAGGTGGTATGACCTGAGGATCACCACCAAAAAGAAGATAGCAACCCAGAGGAAAGAATCCTTAGCCACAGGTGGAGGGAAGAGCCGTGCACCAAGCCTCACTGAACTGGAGCAGCTTGTGGAATCCACCATGGAGCCTGAAAGCATACACAGGATTGGGGATGCTGACAGCTCAGCCAGAGCTGCAATAAAGAAAGGTAAGATGCATGGACATGAATCCCCACCCATTCCCCAATGTCGGTGACTCAATCACAATCCAGAACACATGTCAGTAGTCACCAGCAATGCATCATGGTAGTCGTAGTCATAGGAACAGTCAACAAAGCAGCCAACACAGAACACTGCATGCCATGCCACACTCCCCATACACAAGCAGTTGAGGCATAGGAAATTATGTGATGGGAATCTGTCTAATGGAAACACATAGCTGATCATTGTCCATGTCTGCCCACAGGAGAGTCATCGCGCAGTGCAGCGCAGGGAGGGAAGGCAAGTGCACCAGCAACGGCTGCGAGGGAGAAGCCCACAGACACAGCAGGACCCAGCACTGTCCCTGAGGACACTTCCACAACGCACGCACCCACAGCAATGGAGGAAGACACCACAGCACAGCCACTGTCCCCCCTGCTGTTTGAGACACAGACTCCGGCAGCACCTGAAGGTGCCACAACACCGAGCTCAGGGTCCTCTGTGCATTTGAGGCCAAGGAGGCAGGACGTTCCTCCACCCAGGATCCTTGAAAGCTCTGATGAGGAAGAGGTGGAGGATCACAGACCTAGTACTCCAGCACTGGCTGGCAACGCAGGGCAACAGGGGTCATTAGGATCTGGGCGTGCAAGTGCCCGTGGTCTAAGCGCACATGAGCGGGACTAGGGGCATGATATGCAGGAGGTGTTTGCTGGTTTGGAAAGCACCATGGTGAGGACCCAGCGCATGCAGGCCAAAGGGATCATGGCAGTGCACTGACAGGTGCACATCCAGAACAGCAGGATGTCAAACATTGGTCGGGATATGCTCCATGGCCCTAGGAATGGAGTCCATGGCCAACGGAATGGAGTCCATGGCAGAGGGGATGAGGGACATGGGTGGGCGCATGGGTTCACTGTGTGACAGGATGGAGAGTGACCAGACAGAAAGGCGCAGGAATAGGCATGAAGTGAAGCAGCTGAACAAGTCCATCAACCGTCTGGCAACTGCAACCACACTGCTATGCCGTCGGTCAGTGAACATGCGGACTGACATTGTGCATTGCTGTAGTGACTTGTCCAGGGGCATGGGGAGGGTGACCTCTGCTATGGAGGTACTGCTGACACAGCAGACAGCCACTGCTGGTAACATGTGTGCTGGGGACACAGAGGAGTCCACTAGCAGGAGTGGATCCAGCACGCCTGTACAGGATGTTCGTCGGAGCAGCAGGCTCCATGCAGATGACCCTAGCACCGCTGCGCAACTTGACCCCCTGCCCCGTGGCTCCCACAACATAATGCGTAAGCGCAAACATTAACATTTCATCCCGAACACAGGACAGGTCACAGTGAAGTGAACTTTGGCCACCCAGTGTGCAAAGTGGATTTTTATTTGATTGATGTGGTCTTGGATATGTGAAGTGCAGTAATGGTTATTAAACTGAGTTCTTCACAGACTAAACATGCCTGTGTTTCATTACTCTATTGGAAATATCTGTTTGTGATTTCTGCGCGTCTCAGTCTACCATCTGTTGCTGGCGTTGCTCCTGCAGCATTGTGTTCAGCTTGTTCTGTCCCATCATCTATGTCCTCATGATATGCGAGTTCTACCTCTGTGCCCTCCTTGATGGCAAGATTGTGCAGCATGGCGCACGTCGCGATAATTTTAAAACAGATCATTGGCGTGTACTGTCGTGCACCTCCACTCTTATGAAGGCACCTAAATCTCCTTTGAACAGTCCAAAAGTGCGTTCCACCACGCAACGTGTTGTTCTGTGTGCCACATTGTAACGCCTTTCGCTCCTGGTGGATGGATTCAGGTAGGGGGTGAGAACAAATGAACGCAGGGCATATTCACTGTCACCTGGGTGGAAAATGAAATTTTGATTAGTCACATACTCATGATTGTTCCTTCTGCATTGACTATCAGGGTGTCTCACATTTACTTACCAAGCAGGTAACCATCCCCAAAATCACCAGCCACAAGGCGTCTGTATATCCCACTATTCTGGAAGATGTAGGAGTTGTGTGTACTCCCTGGAAATTTTGATACAATATCCGTAATCATGTTGCCAGTGTTGCAGATCACCTGCACATTGATTGAATGCGTAGACTTGCGCTTTCTATATATGTGTTCTGTTTCTGCAGGTGGGCATAGTGGAATGTGCGTCCCATCGATACAGCCTATGATGTGCGGGAACTGGGCAAGTTGGTAGAACTCATTTTTTGTCTTTGCTAGTTCAGCAGGTGTGTCAGGGAACTCAATGTAGTGTTCCATCCTCTGCATCATGGCGTCCAGGAATTTTCTAAAGAAACGTGACAGGCAGCTCTGGGACACCCCACCTACCGCAGCAATCACATGCTGGTGGCTCCCAGAAGCAAGAAGGTGTAGACAGCACAACACCTGCACTTGGGTTGGGATGGCGTGCGCTCTTGCAGTTGGGTGTTCCAGATGTGAGTGGAGGTACCTGATCAAGTCCAGGGTGGTTCTGGGGTGAAGTCTGTACCTTTGCAGGATCTCAGCTTCAGTCAGTTGGAAGAGGGTGATCCTCTGCCTATACACCTGCTCCTCCCTTAGCCAGACCCTCTCTCCTGCTGCCTGTATCCGTAGCCGCCCTGTCATAATGTAGAACGCCGCCATTGTGGTTGCACTGTTGCATTTTGGGGCCTTCTTTTATGTCCTGTTCCTGGTTTCCACCTGCTTTCAAACCATTCGGTATTTTTGGGGTTTGCTACATCTCGACATGCCATTTTTACCATTTCTTACTTACCGACTCGGTAATTAAGAATTCGGTATATTCCGATTCGTAAAATACCATTTCTTATTTACCGATTCGGTAAATATGAATTCGGTATTTTCCGATTCGTGAAATACCAATTCGGTATTTTACCGCCTGGTTTTTACCGATTCGGTAGCTTTTTCTCTCTCTGGCATACATCTCGATACTCTTATACCGGTCGGTAAAAGCCGAAATTACCGATTTTCTGCCGTTACTGACCGGTATTTGGCTACCTACATCGAGCCCTTCATGTTTATTATGACGCATTCTTAACTACTTTATGAATTTATTGTGCTCTAGAACTGTAATGTATTATCTTTTTAAATTTTTCTCTAGCTGTAACTATGTCCGTCTTTCTGTAATTATGTATTTATGCCTTTTTATGGTTTTTTACCGATAATAAAAGCCTTGACTGACTGACTGACTATTTAATTATGTTGCTTTGCATTTTGCACATTTCCACTTTAAATGTAAATGGGAAGTACTGCCAGTAAGTATACATCCATGTTAACACTGTATATAGAAGAATAGATGTTGTGGTTTTGTTGTGGTGTGTACCATTTATATCAATTAAAGTTGGAAAACTACAACAGTACTTGCAAAGTAGAGTAGTTCCCACAATGAATACATATAGAAACAAAGATGTACTTACACTGGTAGCAAAAACTTTGGAAAGAGTAATTCTTTGCAAAGTCAGTAATGTCATAAGCGTTACGAATGGTGATATGGATTGATTGTCATGAAGCCATCTCTGTATACAGACAATAAAGTATTCTGTAATTATACCCAGTAGCAATACATATGCTCAGAGACATTTATAATATATATGGAAGGCTCCAATACAGAAGGATTTCTACAGAAGAATAAATAAATAGAGAAAAAAACTGACATTTTATTGTCAGGGTATGTTACGTTATGTTACAACGATAAAGCACTCTTTCACAGGAGGTTCTCATCATGCTGTAGGAGGCTACTAAATAAGACAAGGCAAGAATTAAGTGTTTCTTTTTTTCTAAAATGAAAGTAGGAAGAAATAAATTCACTGTCTCATTGCAATGTCTTCCATATTTTAAGGGATAGAAATTAAAAACCACAACCCCCCAAATAAGGCTCTGGGGAAAAAAGCACTAAGAGAAGCATTGTTGAGGTGATCATAAATGACGTTAGGGATCGTATTGGCGTAGTTGTACAAACAAAAAATATGGAACAGAGGAAAGAGTCTCAAATGGAACTCTGGCCTAAACAAGAATCCTTTCCAGTATTGGGTTTGGATGAGGAAAAGAGCAGAGATTGTTTGCAATACTTCTTGATTGTGAGTCACCTACAGTTGGTGAAGCAGTGACCTATTTAAGCTACGTGCAAGGAATTACAATAATCAAGTCTCACTCTGGTCAAGGCTGCGGTAGCTGCTTATCTGCCTTCTAACACTGAAAAGGGAAGAGTGGGTTTCATTTTGTACATTTGAAGGGTACACGAGGAGACAACTCTACAAACTTGAGTAGGAATTTGTAATTGAGTTTCTATGTTTACATTTAGACTTTGCAGCTTTTGATTGAGCTGGAAACGTACCTAAATCAATAGGCTAAAATTGTGGTGACCATTGTAAAGAAGGCCCAGCCACTACCAAAATGTTTGGTTTTTCAAGATTGATCTTAAGCCACTTTGAATTAATCCAGTCTTTAACATCACAGAGAGAATCTTTCCAAACAGTAGGATTTGATTTGACAATCTGAAAGCCAGGTGAGTGTCATCTGCGTATGTGTATAAGCTGATCTCATAGGTCCTAACCATTGCTACTAAAGGTTTGATGTAGCGCAGACTTCATCTGGATTCAGACATTGCTTTATTTTTGTGCTTCATACAGACTGCATTTAAAATGACACTCACATTTTGGTGCAAGTAAAAAACACATGGCACCTGAAACATGAAATGAGGCCTAGTCAGTCTGAAATGCTTGTGCTGAATTAACATATGTTTTTGCAGTGTAGAGAAAACTCGTGATGTCAGTGGCCTCTTTAGCTTTGAAGATAATCATGGAATGGGTTCTCTCTTCCCAGGTCCTTTTCCTTGTAATCTACAATCCCTGTTTCTGTCTTAGGAGACTTTGGCTTTGTTGCATATTTAGACAATGCATATTCAGTTCATAACACATCTTCTTATAATGTGTATTAATTAACCATGCACCAACAAGGCACGTGGGGCAAAACGCATTTTGCACGAAAAGCTATCTAAAACATTAGAGCATGCTGTTATCAGTATATATTAACTGTATGTGCTTTGAAAATTTGCACTGGTGCATGATCATGCTATGTTATAAATTGCACATTTTTGCATGTTGTGCACACATAATAGAAAAGCTGCTTCAAACTAATAGCTTTTGTTAGGTAATAACTAATACATGGTACTAGTATGGGGGAGGTAAAAGATAATGGGTTTGTTTTTGTTTATGGGCCCACCATAAAATGTCTGCCTAAGAATCCAGCATGGCTGTGATTTGTGCTGAAATGAGAGATGCATGCTCAGATCATCCCATCTGCCTCAAGTAAAGAGACCATAAGTCAAGGCCACAGTGAACTGTACATTCTTGTTATCGTGCCAATGTACCAGTGTTTGTGGAAAGTATTATTCCTGCATGTGATGTGAAAGGAAGGAGGAAATGGACTGATACATTTTTCTGCCTTAAAGTTGCATATTTGTATAATTATTGATGGTGAAACATAAGATTGTATTAAGTATTAACGTCTCCTTTGTTAAAACTGGTATGGGTTGGATTTGCAAAGAGAACAGGATGGTGAGACCCTCATGACATCTATGCTAACCAATCACAGTGAGGTTCTTTGGTTTCTGACTTCGTCCCGTATTTAGCCGCCATTTTGTGTCTCGTCGCCATTTTGTGTTGCCCTCACTCAGGCAGCACGGCGAACGGAGTGTTTTTGCTTTTCTCAGCTGCTACGTGTCTCTTCGGTTAAAGAGTAACCCCCTGCCCTTGTTTACGAAACCAATGTCAGGGTCTGGCCGAGTTTGTTAATCCATGTCTGTGTTGATTTATCCCTGTCTCGACTGACTATTTGGCTTCTCCTATTCTTTCCTTACATTATCTTATCCGACCGGCCTTCGCTATTCTCTCCTTGTATTATCTTGTTACACAACTATCCTTTGAGGCACACAAACACGTCCTGCCACCTGCAAATTGGATTGTCGGTACTAGCACTGATTAATTTGTTGGGAGGGGTAACACACAGGGTTTGAGAAAGGGGCGTATTTGGGATTCCTGATAGCTTGTTTTCCAACTTTTCCTATTGGCTTGCTTTGTGTGTGTTGGGAGTATATGTCATAAATATGTGTACTATAAGAGATTGTGCACCACGGATTGAAGTGGCAGTCTCCTTAGAACTTACACTCTGTATGTACTTCTAGGACAACTGTGCTTAGCTGCAGCTAATAAACCTGGCTTTCTACGCCCAACATTCGACAAGGCAGGTGAACTCGGGGATTTAAGGCATGCCCTGCGCCTTCAGGCCCATAAGGCCCGGTTCTCCAACTGGCGCCCAACGTGGGGAGGCTTCAGTGGTAGCGGTTCAGCCCGAGGGTCGTGAGAAGCCTTGCAAGAAAATTCTGGAGGATTCGCGAACCATGTCAAGCGACCCCTGTATGTCGAAGTGGACCGAAGGTCTTTTTCAGCACGGCTACTCCTTTCTGACGGCTGCTGACGACTGCTGCCCTGACTACCGCCCTGCCTTGGACCCTCTGGAGATGACTGGTATTGCGAGACGTTAGACGGACCTCTGTTGGCGTGAGAAGACCACTTAGTTAAGTATTCGTGGGTAGCGCCCACTTCTTTCTTTTGTTTTTTGTTTTTGTTATTCGACCATTGCAATAGCCGAAGCCGAGGGGTGAGTACGTTTGTGCTGTGTTCTTTGCTTTTAAACCCCTGTGAAGTTCGTAAACTAACCAGTGAATTTAATATTTATTTTATTTTATTTATTTTATAGCATTTGTAAGGCGCGCAGCTATTCCCGGCTCGAGGACTCATGTCCGTTTCCTCCGGTTAGAACTCCCACTTATGAGCTCTATTCTAAACATGGTGTTGGCCCCATTGCCTTCAATGAGGCATGGATCCGATACATGAAGAAAGATGGTGTTTTGCAGTGGCCACAAAATGGTAGCCTTGAGCCTGATATATTTGACAATTTGGAATCAATTTTGTTGAAAAGCCTGGCCGGCAATGTTTGACTCTTTCCGCCTTTTGCGTAAAGAAGCCAAACAGAGAGAAATTAAGCAGGCAAAAAGAGATAGAAAAGCGAAAGATATGACAATCATACAGGCTGCCCAGCAATTTAAGGACAATGAGACTGATCGAGCGATTGAAGTCTCAGACAGACAACATCGTATGGCAATAGATAGATGCTACCCTGTGTTGCCTACTTCTCCACAGAGTAAGGATCTTGATGAAGATCCCTTAATGACCCATTTGTTGAGATTGCCTCCACCTTATGTACCAGGTGCTAATGCGGCCTTATTGTTGCCACCTGTCCAGCAACCTGTTGTTCAGCCAGCTGGTCCGGCTCCTCCGCAATTGTCCCTTCCTGCATTGCAACCTGTAATTCCTTTGCCTCTAACTTCTGTACCTCAGTCACCTTCGTCTTCGGTT
This sequence comes from Lissotriton vulgaris, assembly GCF_964263255.1. Classification (NCBI taxonomy): domain Eukaryota; kingdom Metazoa; phylum Chordata; class Amphibia; order Caudata; family Salamandridae; genus Lissotriton; species Lissotriton vulgaris. The sequence goes on from NW_028244643.1 coordinate 17,230, forward strand.
TCTCTTGTCACAACTAGTCCTTCTCTCCCTTTGCTTAATACCGCGTCTCCAGTTTTATTGTCTGCTTCTTCCCCAACTCGCAATCGGTTGGTTGATACTGTTTCTAGTCTTTTCTCATCCCTCTTTGGACCTTTTAATAGGACTCCTGCTTTTTCTCGAAGGCAATCCCGTAGTCAGATCCTAGATTCTGGCGAACGAGTTGCATTGGACTCTCTTGCTCACAAATGGATTATGAGTGGACCACATTATAGTGTACCCAATATTCTGAGTACTTTTCTCCAGTGGAATGCGCCCACGCAGAGATATGTTTTTAATGTCATGTGTGACACTCTTGTTAAAGGTTGGGAGGATATGGAGTTGGATTTAACTCCTCAGGGTTTGTTAGATATACAGGATGCGTTTGATAAAGGACTTATTGTGGGTTCCGAGGTTGAGGACGCTGTAAGGACACTTGTCACTTTCAGGTCTTTATATTCTTCTCAGACTGTTCTTGAACCTGATCCTGCAGTTAGACAGAAAATGAAACATTATCCTATGAGGGAAGTTCCTCCAGTATGGAGGGAAGCGGTTCCACAGGCAGGCAATATTTTGGGTGTCCCTGCTCATTTCCAGCGTATATGGGTACCTGGCCCTTGGAAACGATCTGAAGTTTTAGCGCTCAAACAGTCTCTACCGGACCCTCGTAAAAATCCTTCTGGGTATTATAAAGAGCTGTCCCAGACTGTTGATGCGTGTATCATGAATATGGCCGATATTGAAATGCTCATGGGAAATGTAGTTCCACAAGCATTGTGGGCTCGGATTCGTAGGGAAGACCACGACCAAGCTTTAGGTGTTAATTGGGCCGCTATCAGTGCCGCAGACGCAGCACAAGTGGGTGGTGCTAAACCAGATGATTTGATTACACAATTGCCTGGTAGAATAATCGCTTTAATGTAGACGATGATGCCTGCCTTACGTGTTAACTGGGATAAGTTGGCTGCGTGTAAGCACAAGAAAGATGAGAGTGTTTCTGAAATTTTACTCGTTTTGAGGAGATGTTTATCGACCACAGTGGTCAAGATATGAGTACTGAAGGTGGACAGCGATTGTTTGTGGATAAATTTGTATTCAATTTACTTCCAGAATTATCGCATAAGTTGAAAGACTCAGAAAGTTCATGGGCTGTATCTTCCTCTGCACAGATATTAGCTACTGCTCAGTATTACGAGAATAGAGATAAAGAAGCGAAAGATAAGATCGAGAAGAAGACTAAGGAATTAAAAACGAAAGTTCTTCTTCAACAGACTTATCCCCTCGTTCTGGCCAGCGTCAGTTTCAACAGCCTCCCAAGCCTCAGAAGTTGTTACAGCAACCTGAACATTTTGTTCCGCGACCTTTGCTTGGTCCTAATCAATTTGCCTATTGTAAAGAGGTAGGCCATTTTAAGAATAGCTGTCCGGTTTTATTGCAGCGTAACGGTGGATTCCCAGGGCCGCGAGGCCGTGGTGGTTTTCAATCAGCACCTAGAGGTAGAGGGGGCGGTGCGTTGCCTCAAGGACAGCGTTCCTTTCCCCCTCAGAATTCTTTGAATTATTTTGATCAACAGAATTTTCAGTCTGCGCAATATTACAATGACGATTACTGTGTTGAGGATGAGGTTCAGAATTTTCATTCTAGTTTGGACAGCCTTGGACAAAGTAAGGGAGTCGTATCAGTTCCAGTAGATCAGAATGGGCCTTATTTTGAAGTTGTTGCATTGGGTGTTGCAGAGCCATTTCTTTTGGATACTGGTGCAATGAGAAGATCTATCATTCACTCTAAACTCCCTGGGGCACCTTTGTCTGGCTTAACTAATGTTTCTGTAGGATTTTCTGGCACCCCAGTTACTAACCCAGTTTCTTGTCCTTTGCCTCTTTCAATTGGTCCTTACGATTTGGAAACTCCACTTATTTTAATGACTGGTTGCGGAGAGAACCTGTTGGGTTTGGACTTGTTGAAACATCTTCATGCAACGTTGTATTGTTCCCCCTCTGGTGTGCATCTCACCTTAGGTGAGAAACTGGTTTCTCCGATGTATTTATCTAAAGACAAACTTCCACCTAAATTGCATTCTCTCCCTGCTACGCTTTGTGCTACAGGTCCGAATGATGTTGGTCTGCTCCAGATTCCGCCGTATGTGGTTACTATTAAGCCTAATGTTAAATTACCACGCATCCCTCAGTATAAGATTTCCAATGATGGTGAACGTGCTTTGTTGGCTATTATCTATGATTCGGTTCAGAAAGGTGTGGTCGAAGAGACGAGAGGTAATGTTTGTAACAGTCCTGTTCTACCTGTCCTTAAACGCACTGATCCTTCTCAGCCTCCTGTATATCGTTTTGTGATTGATCTTCGGGAGGTCAACAAGATTGTTGTCTCCCAGTTTCCTGTTGTCCCAGATATCACCGCCTTGCTTACTATTATACCCGCTTCGGCGGCATGGTTCTCGGTTATTGATCTTAAAAATGCTTTCTTCAGTATTCCTATTGCTGAGGAAAGTAGGGATATTTTTGGCTTCTCTCTCGGAGGCCGAAGTTTCCGATTCAAACGTGCACCTCAAGGCTATTGTGAGAGCCCCTCCATTTACAGTCCGGCTTTGAAATCTCAGCTCGACGCTTTCACTTTGCCCCCAGGTGCCACTCTTATTCAGTATGTGGACGATTTGTTAGTTGCTGCTGATTCAGAGGATGTTTGTAAGTATGTGACTGTTTTACTGTTGCGTCATTTGTCTGACCTGCATCACAAGGTGTCACCCTCAAAGTTGCAATATTGCCGCCAAGAGGTTACCTATTTAGGTCATCTCTTGCCGAAGGAGGGAAGATGATTGACCCCAGAACGAATTCAAGCAATTGCGCAAATGTCTGTACCATCCACACAAAGAGAGGTGCGTGCCTTTCTGGGCATTACCTCTTATTGTAGACAGTGGATTCCAATTTTTCTTTGTTGGCTAAACCTCTGCTGGCACTTACTCTGAAAGACACACCCCAACCTCTTCCCTGGACTGATGAATGTCAGAAGAGTTTCTCTGATTTACGTACTGCCTTGTGTTCTGCCCCTGTGTTAGGTACTCCAGATTATAGTAAGCCTTTCACACTTTACATTCACGAAAGGGAAGGTTGTGCGTTGTCAGTTTTAACACAACAATTTGGAGACAAACATCGGTCATGTGCCTATTTTTCGACAACGTTGGATCCAGTAGCCAAGGCATTGCCTAGTTGTCTCACAGCTACAGTAGCAGCAGCGATCTCCATTCGCCAATCTGCTAGATTGGTACTAGATAACACGCTTGTTGTTATGGTACCACATGCAGTGGATACTCTTTTGAACAGAACACCTCACGAGTGCTCGCTTGTCTGGGTATGAGCTGATGCTCTTGGCTAGCCATACATTAAGCGGTGTAATACTTTGAATCCAGCAACATTGTTACCCGTTCCAGAAGAGAAAGACACTTAAGAACAGCATGATTGTTTTCTCCAAACAGAGGAGGAAACAAAAGGCAGAATAGACTTAAAAGACACACCACTTGTGGATCTGGATGGGATCCTATGGGTGGATGGGTCTTGTTTCAAACTTCCAAATGGCGAGATGACTGCAGCTTATGCTGTTACCACCTTGTATACGGTAGTGGAGACAGCACGCATTGCACAGAATTCAGCCCAAGCAGCTGAATTATTTGCCCTGATGAGAGAGTGTGTGTTGGCTAAGGGAAAGAGAGTGAATGTTTACATTGATAGCCAATACGCCTTTGGCATGGCTCATAGCTTTGGTTGCTTGTGGAAGGAAAGAGGATTCTTTACGTCCCATGGGACTAAGATACAGCCTGGTCAGTTGGTGACTGATCTTCTCGAGTCACTTGCGTTGCCTACACAAATAGTGATAATAAAGTGTAGTGCACATAAGAAGATCACTGATGATGTGGGTCGCGGGAATGCTTTTGCAGATGAGGTAGCGAAAGAAACGGCGAGAGATACTACGAGTTGCATGTGTGTTGCGGGCCCTGCAAGATGGGTCAGAGAGGGAGGAATGTGTGAGGACACAATAGAAAGTCTGAGAACGATTCAAGAAGAGGCTACTGAGAAGGAATTGAGTAAGTGGTTAGAAAGTACGGGAATGTTGGACGCGACAGGGTGTTGGACGGAATTGTCAAAACATCAGCGTTGGCTATTACCAGATGCCTACGTACTGCCTGTAGTTACTATGGCGCATGGTCCAGCTCACATTAGTGCAAAAGGGATATGTAAACTTCTGGCTCCAGTATGGCAGAAAGAAGGAATTCCTAAATGTGCGGAAAATGTGGTGAAGCATTGCATCGTTTGTTTAATGCATAATCCAGGAAAGGGAACCCCAACTCCAGCAGGTCATTTTGCTCCCCCTACGTACCCTTTTGAGGTAATACAAATCGATTACATTCAAATGGACCGCTGTAACAATTTAAAGTATGTTCTGGTGGTGGTTTGTGCCTTTTCCAGATGAATAGAGGCCTACCCCTTAAAGGACATTACTGCTTTGTCTACTGCCAAAGTCCTTTTGAAGGAGTTTTTCCCGAGGTTTGGTTTGCAGCGCATTGTCTGGAGTGACAATGGAAGTGAATTTATAGGCCAAATTATGCAGAAAGTATGTGCGGGTCTTGGTATTAGGCAGAAATTCCATGCGGCAAATCACCCTCAGTCAGCAGGTTTGGTAGAGTGCTATAATGGCACTCTCAAGCTTAAATTGGCAAAGCTTCAGGCCAGCACGGGTCTTGCTTGGCCTGACGCTTTGCCTTTGGCACTTTTATCCACGAGAACTACTGTACATTCTCGTTTAGGACTCAGCCCATATGAGGTCGTTTTTGGGCGCCCAGCCAACGTCTGGGGAGTCCCTCGACCTAAAAAGTATTCTGACATCCCATATCCAATGTTGATTGACTACTTGCATGACCTCACCACTAAATTACGTGTTCTTCATCAACAGGCTCAAAACGCTTTGCCGGAGGCCTCTGCAGATCCAGGACACTCCATCCAACCCGGTTACTGGGTCTGTCTGAAAAATTTCCAGCGGAAAAAGAATCTGGAACCTCGTTGGGGCCCGCCTCTGCAAGTTTTGTTAGAAACACGTACAGCAGTAAAGGTCGTCGGGAAGAAGAACTGGATCCATGGCGTGCATTGTAAGAGGGTACCTTTGCCCTTACCTTTTGATCAGTGGGTTCGTAAGAGTATGAGTGACAGTGAAGGCGAAAGGGTCCCTCGATTTGTACCTTTCAGTAGTGCACGCCTGGATCGAACGAACTCTGAGAAAGAAGACGACGATGTGTTGCAAGAATCTGTACCATCACATCTGCGATTGAACACAGTAAATCCAGAGACTTTGTTTCAAGAGCAAACGATCCCTTATAAGACTCGGTACAATTTAAGAACTAGATTAACAAAAGACAATTGAATTTTTCTTTTTCCATTTCCTGATTACTTTCTTGAGAGACATTCTTTTTTTTCCCACTATCCATCAAGTTGCAGGGTCACGGCAGGAGTCTTAAGCTGTGACCTGAGTAGTGACAGTAGGTCTGCCATAGGACGGCTAACAATCACAGCTAAGTGATCTAGGAAGATTGCCATGAGCAACGCTTTAGAGAATAGATATTAAAGTGGAAAGCAATGATAAGAATGTAAAAATGAAAAGTAAATATAAGAGATTATTGGTTAGTCTGTGTGGCATAACCTTATGTTTTTTAATATGTTCATGTATTTTATTGCCATGTGTAAGTGATGGAGCAAGGATTCGCACGTAAAGCGACTTGCTCACATTCAAGAACCTCACATAACTCATAACGTCATTAACCAACCCGTTTTGTCATTAATATTGCACTTTCACACAACACGCGGGTGTCCCAGAGATGCTTGCCTATGTGTCTATTAATCATAACGATGCTTGCAACTGACTTGGTCGCTGCTATGCGGGATTTCAGTCTGCGCATGCGTCGGTCATACCCATGTGATGTGACGCACTCGCAGTTCTGGAGGGATTTTACGCACGTGCGCATTACTGCTAATATGGCCGCTTTGTCTTTAACATGCTCTCTGCTTGCTACTGCCGCTTTTGCCCAGCTGTCTATTTCTGCGTAACCTCTAATGCTATAGATATTATAAAGTAAGGGGTGCAGTGTAGCTAATCATGGTGTACAGTGTATTCACTTTTTCTGTGGTTCTAATTTGTTTTCGCTTATTTTTCATGTACCGCGTATCTGTGGGCCTGGGAGTGGGGAGCCGCTCCATCTTTGAAACCCATGTCACCCTAATCACGTGATGAGGGAAAAGCCGAACTGCGCAGAAGCGAAACCAAGCCAGCTGGCTTCTGAAGCTGAGATGCGCCTGGGAAAGTCACCCTTGCACCAGGAGAAGATTTCGGCAGTACCTAAAACTGATACAAATGTATAATTTTATGTGTGTCCTATTGTTTTACACCTTCTACATGCCATGGGAACTGGAATGTAAGGGGTGGGTACAAAAATTGAATATTCATGGTGGGAACACAGAATTTTAGGTGGTGACAATGACCTAACCACCTCTCTTGACCAATCCAAAGTTGGGGATCCTGTCACTTGCAACATTTGTGGGTGGTCTAGGGACCCGAAAACAGTATAACTAGCCTAGTTTTAGCTAGAGAAATTGTCCGACTTGTCCGAGTAGCAGACCTGTCACCGACCCTACGAACTCTATAGGTGATTGATACAGAGAGCTGCGGAACACTTTGTCTGTAATTTCCACAAACTCCAAGGGGTGGAATAGTCTTAAGTGCTGGCGAAGCACTTTGCTGGGAGATTCAAAAACCCAATTGGGGTTACTGGCGGATTCCGTGCAGAGAGGGAGTAGCGCAGGCGTTGCATCTGAAGCTGCAGGTGTTGATCGTGCCCTTTGGTGAGCCCAGTCCTGATCCAAATCCTGAGGGGTATCCTGTCCTGACTGTCCATGAGCTGTACCTGCTCGCCTACTGGTATCCTAAGTCCTTGAGGGTCCTTGTCCTCGCCTTTTCCCAAACTGACCCGTGGCCAGGGTTAGTCCTCATTCCTGTCCGAGGTAAATATATAATTGTGGGTGTCCGTCTATCTATCCTCTTTTCTTTCCCTCTTTTAATAACGCATTCTTGCCCGTATTATTTCCTCTGCCTTTTCCAAAATTTACATGCTATTGTTTTATTAGTTATGTTCCATTTTTCCCCTTACCTGTAGGACATTATTGAAATGGTTTACTTAATTGGTTTGATCTAATGTTACTTGAGTTTGACATCTTTGCTTAAATTAGCAGTTAGACTAAGATCAGTTTGAATCACTTGTAGGAATTTAGCAATCCACTGACTAATATGTTTTAAACTCACTTACCTTAGTATAAGCCTGAAATCTGAATAGCATGTTCCCTGTTACCCTTACCCTGTAGTTTTCACTCGCACTCAATGGTGCTTGCTCTCATTCATAGTTACATTATAGTTATAATCCTGATTATTGACATTCTAATCTGTATCAATTTTATTCTCATGGCATTTGGATTTTGAAACTTACTATATAAAGTCTTTAAACCCTTTCAGGTGTCTGTGGTTATTACCAAAGGTACTAAAGTGTTATTAAATGTATAAGGTATTTTTGCTAGTCTTATCTCCTACCCACTAATAGCTCCTGATTCGTCGGGAACATATGTACCTGTGTCAAGGTGGTAAGTCAGGTACTTTGGTAAAAGTGGTAAGAAAACCACATAGAATTACTGACGGTGTCGTGTAAAATCGCCCGATTCACAAAAATACAGTCATAAACGCGTCATGGGCCCAAGTGCGTGAAATCTGGTGAAATAAAGAGTCGGGCGACCTGCGCGCTCTATCAGTAATTTTCTGGTAGCAGTAGAATGGTTGTGACTAGTTAAGATAGGTAGATAAGATAGTTTCGATGAACTGTGAAAAATAAAATGTGCTGCTAAAATGTATTGCTGCTAAAATAAGTTTTCTATTATTGCATTTAAATGTTATAAAAGTTGAAATAAGATTTATGAATTGCTGCTATATTATTGCATGTAATTAACCAATTGTAAGTGTTTGTTCTATGTTGTTGGAATCCCCGGGGAAATAAAATAGCAAGTGGTGAGTAGAATCCACTTGGCTGTGAGTTCACTGGCTTGGAGGGAGATTAGTGCATGGTTAGGCAAAACTGGAAGCACTAATTAGTTTTTTTTCCTTGAATGAATTATTGAATAAATGATAGCTACGAGTTCACTGTTGAAACTCCCGTTGTGAGTAAGGGTCACGTGCGAAAGGAGTAGTAGATTTCTCGGAGCTTGAGTGATAAGCAAAGGAGTCCACTGGTGAAAGTTTGACTTAGTATGTATCCCGGAAAGAAGTGGATGAGTCAAAGGAGTAGCAGGTTCTCTAACGCTCGTGTGAGGAGATAGGTGGAAATATCTATCCATAGTCAATGAAAAGTAGACAGAAGTGGTTTACTTGTAGTGTGAGAAAAACCCTTTTCCTTTTTAAAACCCTCAAGCACAGTGGCGAATGTTATACGTTGTTAACTAAACTAAACACTTGCACTTTAAGAAAAATTCAAAGTTTCCGTTACCTTGTGAAGGAGGGAGTCGGTAGCAAGGCTGCACTGATGTCACTCCGTGCCGCACTGGTATTGGTAGAGCCAGCGGGTGTGTAGCGAAGCTAGAATTGTAAGGGAGGGGTGAGCGCGAAAGAGTGAGACCGCGTCTCACGAAGGGGCCGCGCACCCATTGGTCAAGAGTGTTTTGCAACCTCTGTGCTGATTGGTTGCTGTGAATTGAAAGACGCGCTAGCATTGAAAGCACCTTAGTAAACAAAATTAATCAATCTGAGCTTGAAGACAGTTTGGAGAGGTGTATGTGGTATCCTGAATTTTTACCTGATCCGAAAAATCTAGGTTTTCATAAGGAGCAGCTAAGAGGTAGACCTTACAATATGTACGGAAGCAAGAGAAAAATGTCATTTGCCGAAAAGATTAAAAGCTATTTCAAGAAAGACATGCCCATCTGAACTAGAGAGGGTGTGATCATTCCACCACCTAATACTCCCGCATCATTTATGATGTTTGATAATGGGTATCATACCTGTGTATGGTTGGAAAATTGGGTAAAGTACACTGAAGATGACGGAGTCCTAGCATTTCCCCTCGATGGTACCTTTACTGGTATAATCCTATTTAATTTAAGGACCCGAATGAATGAACTACACCCCAGACCCAGATTAACGCAATATGAAGCTTTAGAGGAATGGGAGATTGAGGCTCTAGAGCGAGACAGACCCCGAATGGATAAGGGAGTGAGCAAATGGTACCCAAAATTGCAGCGGGAAACAAAGGAGAAAAAGATGAAACAGTGGAGACAGAATATGATGGTTGAGGGACTATTTCCAATGTTTGAGGTAACTGAACAAGGGGGAGGAAAAAGGACAGATAAAACCCGACATTTAATGGCTATGGGGGACTCAGAGGATGAATACCTGGAAGATTTGCTAATGAAAAATCCACCTCCCTATGCTGAAGAGTCTGGGCCCCTAAGCTCAAAAAATCAATTTTTCCGACATCCAAGAAGTAGAAGGGCCAGTGAGACAGATGTAGCTGGTACCGGTAGCAAAGTCAGTGGTGGTCATGGATTCTGTAGGCCTGGCACAGCGGCCCCAAATTACCAACCCTTTGATGATGAACGACCAGGTTTGGCAATCCCAACTGCCCCGAGTATATACCCTCCTTTAGTACCCCAAGTAATGCATGACAACTCTATGGAAAGAGTTTTGCACGAACGAGAAAACGAAGCACTGATTAAACAGCTAAATGAATTAATTCAGACCATAGCTCAGATAAATCCAAGTCCTGAAGCATTGACAATCCCAGTAACTATTGGTCCTGTTGTTCCTCTTTATGGGGATAGACAGGCTAGCCCAAGAACTCCAGTTATTACACCGGTTGTAGCACCTCCGAGAAAAGAGCCGCTCATAGTTGATGATCAGGCAAGTGAATGTGAGTCTGTGATCTCCCTGATGGACCTGCCCATAAGGGAACCAGGAACCAGTGTACCACGGTCGGGAAACCAGACTAGGGCCAAAGAAGTCCTAATTGAAACAGCTTCAGGGACCCGGAGTGCCACAGTAGTGACTCCGGAGGAACTAGATCGATGGACCCGAGAAATAGAAAAAGAAACTCCCCAGCCCAAACCTTTAGATATCTACAAACTAAGGATAGAAATGGAGGAACTAATAGCCGGAAATGTGGGATTAGACAGACTGAATACTCTTAGTGAGGAGGAGTTGCTGTTTATAAGCAAAAGCCTTACCCGAAACACCAGAGTGTTCCATGAGAAACTAATGGACACTGCAGCCAATATGGGAATAGATGTTAGCAAATCCAAAGTCTTACAAAAGCCCTACAGAGCCGAATTTTCAGATAAAGACCTGCAGAACATGAATGTGTCCGGAAAAAAGGTACAGATAAAATAATTGTTGAATCTGCTGCAGAAATGGGGGAACTTAGAGAAATGGAAAACCAGGTGGGCAAAGAAAAAGGAAGATAGTAAGGCCAAACCAAAGACTTCTGAATATGTTCTAAAGGAAGTAAGCAAGGCAGAAAATCTGTATCCCATGAGAGAAGTACCAGGTGGGAAATATGTACATGTCCCATGGTCCCGACAGGATATTGTGTCCTTTACCAATGACTTCCCAAAATTAAGAGAGAAACCTGTAGAGTGGTATCGGCAGGGTGAGCGATTCGTGAAGGTTCAAAAATGTCTCCTGAAGGACCTGGATGGGTTCTTTGACATTGTAGTACCTGTAGATTTGTGGACAGAATGCAAAATTGCCGTAGATTGGCCTAGTGAAGAATATGAGAAACTCCAGAACTGGAGCTCCCTCGCCAGATGTAATGAGAAAGTATGATAAAGTCATACAATACCTAAAAGAGAAAGTGCCAACAAAGGAAACTGATTGGACCCGAATAGATAGAACTACCCAAAATCGTGATGAAACAGTGCACTCCTACTATGAATGACTACTACAGGTATTCAAAACCTACAGTGGAATCGATAATATTGAAATGAAGGATATGACCCATTTTATGTATCGATTCGTGTTGGGGTTGATGCCTGAAATATCCCAGTGGATCAGAGATAATAAAATCTGCTGGCAGGGCAAACCCATAGATGAGGTTCTCAAGTACGCCAAGTACTGTGAGGATGAGTTGGAGAACAAAAGAAAAGCCCTGAAGGAGAAGGTGATGTGGGCACAAGTAAAACTGTCTGAACAACAAGAGAAACAGTTAAGTAAAATGAATAATAATACTCAAAACACTACCTCTGGGGGAGGGGGAAAGCCTCGGGTGAATATGAGTAAAGAAGAGGCTAAAAAGAAATTTCCTTGCCATGGGTGCGGTCAGATAGGGCACTGGAGAGACGAGTTTGCAAGCTGGTAATGCCCCCATAAATGATTTAAATCCACAGGTGCAGAAAGAGGGGCCACGAAAGAACCAGCAACAGGTAAAACAGCATCCATTGCCTCGAGCTCCTAGACCTTTTATAAGAATCAGGCTCAGCAAAATGAGGGGGTCGAGGTATGGGAAGGAGGAGATGAGAGAAATGCAGCAACTTCGCAATTCCTGTTAAATGATACATTCCTCTGTGATGAACCATACTGACGGGGCCTGAGGGGGGAGGACGAGGAGTGCGTGCTTGTCGCCTCCTTACCGGTAGACCAGACAGGGCCATACATTGAAGGAAAGGTTGAAGGAAATGATGTCACCTTTCTGTTGGACACTGGTGCTACCCGTTCTACTGTGAGAACAGTAGATGTTCCAAACCTACCCCTCTCGGGAGAAGCCATCCAAGTAGTGGGTGTGTCAAATCAAATAATAAGTACTCCAGTAACTGAACCAATGGAGATCTCTATAGGGAACTTCAATGAAATGCACAGATTTGTTGCCTGTGACTCTAGTCCAGTGAACCTACTGGGACGTGATTTGTTGTGCAAAATAAACTGTACCATCTTTTGCATACCAAAGGGCGTCGAAATTCAGACCCCAGATGAAGATGGCCTGTTCAAATTGATGTTACTGAGGCCCGACACAGAAACTAAGACACTGACAATAACGGACTTACCTGAAGAGCTCCAACATAAAGTGATACCAGATGTGTGGGATTTCACTGGGAGAGATGTGGGATTAATGGCAAATGTAGACCCAGTTAAAATAGCCATTAAGACAAATGCTATTTACCCGAAAACCAGACAGTATAAAATGAGTGCAGAAGTAAAAGCTGGAGTTGCTATTGAGGTGAAGAGGTTGCTAGAGGCAAACATAACACAGGAAGTAATGAGCAGTCCTTGTAATTCACCCATAATTGGAATTAAAAAGCCTAGCGGAAAGTACAGGGTAGTACAGGACCTGCGAAAGGTAAACCAGATTGTTGTACCTTGCTGTCCTATTGTGCCGAACCCTGCAGTGATCTTGTACCAGATTCCATGGAATGCGGAATGGTTTACTGTTATTGACTTGTGTCACGCATTCTTTTCCATCCCATTACATCCAGACAGCAAATTTCTTTTCTCTTTTGAATTCGACAGTCATGTCTACGTCTGGAATCGTGTCCCTCAAGGGTACACATAAAGTCCTTCGATTTTCAACCAGATTTTAAAAAGATGCCTTGAATCACTAATCCTGCCTAAAGAGTCTGTTTTGGTCCAGTACATAGACGACCTTCTGGTGGCGTCTAAAAGTCGGAACGACTGTGTTACTGACACCATTGCCTTATTAAATCATCTAGGCAAGGGAGGACATAAAGTATCACCTGACAAATTGCAGTTCTGTAAGAACTTAGTGAAATATCTGGGGCACCAGATAGAAAAAGGTATCCGAAGGGTCACTTCAGAAAGAATTAGAATAATTCGAGATATGGAGTTACCTAGAACCCAGAAAGAAGTCAGAATGTTCCTAGGAGTTGTAGGGTACTGCAGACAGTGGATTGTGGGATTTGCTGTTTTAGCCAAACCATTGATAAAAATGACCAAGAAAGGAGTACAAGATCCAGTTACCTGGGATGACGAAAGTATGACAGCCTGCATACAATTACGAAATTGCCTGTGTTCAGCTCCTGCATTAGGAATGCCTGATTATTCCAAGAACTTTGAATTGTTTTGTGATACACGAGACAATTGTGCCCTCTCAGTCCTAACACAAGAACATGGACTGACCAGACGTCCGGTGGCCTATTTTTCGGCTACTTTAGATCCGGTGGCTGCTGGATTGCCTGGATGCCTGAAAGCAGTACCTGCAACTTGCACTAGTCTAGAACAAAGTGAAAACATTGTGATGGGACATCCTGTAACATTATATGTTCCACATTCAGTTGTGATTCTGCTGACCCGAACGAAGACTCAGTATCTCACACCCAGTCGGCTGACTAAGTATGAGAGAATTCTAATAGGTGCAGAAAATGTGATAATTTCCCGATGTAATATTCTCAATCCAGCAACCTTGTTACCAAACACCCAAAGTGCAGACATTTGGAGTGATATGGAGCATAACTGCATTGACTTAACTGAGTTTAGCACTAAACCACGTCCGGATATAAAAGAGACAGCCTTACCTGTAGAAGACCTTGTGATGTTTGTAGATGGCTCCTGTTTAAGACATGAGGATGGAGGTCTGAGTTCTGCCTATGCGGTAGTCACTCTAGAAACGACCCTAGAGGCATCTTACTTAAGTGAAATAAAATCTGCCCAAGTAGCTGAATTATTGCACTGGCAAGAGCTTGTAAACAAGGGAAAAACAAAAGGGTAACCATATACACTGACAGTCAATATGGTTACGGGGTTGTGCATGACTTTGGCCAGTTATGGTTGCAAAGAGAATTCATGACTTCCTCAGGTACCCTATCAGAAATGGAAAAGTGGTACAGAACCTACTGGAAGCAATCCAGTTGCCCAAAGAATTGGTGGTGGTCAAGTGTGCTGCTCACAAATCTGGCAACGACGATGTGACAGCCGGAAATCGATATGCTGACCAAATTGCCCAATATTGTGCCCGATACAAAAGTCAAATTATGGGGAGGCGGAAACAGCTGCCAACTTATGGTGTTTGAGAATGTATCTACTTGGAGGGAACTGAAAGAGTTGCAGCAAGCAGCAGAAGAAGAGGAAAAGGAGAGATGGGAGACAGATGGATGTCAACCTAGGGATAGGGATGGTGGTATTGTTTGTGGGAAGGGTATGCCTGTATTGCCAGACAGTATGGTTGCTCCAATGGCCCGATTAATACACGGAGACACACACATAGGAAGGGATGCAATGTGCCGTGTTTTCCAAGAAGTGTGGTACAATTCGAAGTTCAGAAACATTGCGGAGGCACTTTGCCAGAGGTGCTTGGTTTGTCAGCAATTTAACCCAGGAAAAAGAACAGTAGTGGACCAGAGTACGATCGGAAAGGCAGAAGGTCCCTTTGTCAGACTACAGGCTGATTTTATTCAGTTGCCCATGTGCAAAGGATATAGGTATGTTCTAGTTATAGTCTGCCTGTTCTCAAGATGGGTGGAGGCCTACCCAGCAAAGATAAATGATGCCATTACTGTAGCCAAATTGTTACTAAGGGAACTAATACCTAGGTACGGTTTTCCAGAAACAATTGAAACAGACAGAGGTGGGCATTTTGCCAACAAGATCTTAGCAGAACTCTATAAAGCATTCAAGATTACCCAAAAACTGCACTGTGCATATCATCCAGAGGCTTCTGGAGTAGTCGAACAGGAGAATGGTACTATAAAATCAAGATTGGCAAAAATGTGTAACTCTACAAGATTGAACTGGATAGAAGCTTTGCCCCTTGTCCTGATGGGATTGAGAAGCATTCCATACCAAAAGACAGGCCTGAGTTCCCATGAGATACTAATAGGAAGAGTGATACGACAGGCGTGGGTACCTGGACACAAACTGCTAAGTATTTCTGATGATTTGGTACTAGAATACTGCAAGCAGCTGGGTGACCAAGTGTGTTCTATCTCTCACCAGATTGGGGAGGACGCCGTCGCCTGGCCTACAACTCCAGCTCATAAACTGAAACCGGTTGATTGGGTTGTGTTGAAAAAACACACCCGGAAGAGTTGTCTCAGACCAAAGTGGGGAAAACCGAGACAGGTGATCCTTGTCACTACAACTGCAGTAAAGTGTGCAGGCGTGCCGAAGTGGATCCATGCCAGCCATACTAAGCGGGTAACCGGAGAAGAAGCGACTGAAGCTGAAGGTGGTGCAGCTGAGGAGTCTCCAGATGAGGGTCCGGATCTAGCTGATGTCATACTACCGAGCACCAGTCAAGACGAAGGGTTCCCAGCAGACGATCTGATTCTTGATCCAATAAGAACCAGTAAGTATTCCTCCCTAGATAGAGAGTGGGATAGTGAGGATAAGACAGGAATAGAAGGAGAAGATCAGGTTATCGAGAATCACATCAGACCTGATCAGGAAATAGGTCAAGTAGGGACAGACCGAGTTATTGACACTCCTCCAAAGACTCCAGAAACTGAAAAGGGACAGATAGTTATTAGGGCCGAAGTTCATGCGGAAGAAAATCAAGGGTTCGAAGTGCATGAACAGGAACAGATGGAAATAGACGAACGTGTTCAGGAGGCAGAGCCTGAAACAGTTGAAAATCAAAAACAAATCCAAAATATACCTGAACAAGGCCAGCTTAGAAACCAGGCAGAAGAAACTGAAGAAAGACCTGGGACTAGTCAGACAGGAAGGGAAAAAGATACAGTTGAAGTAACAGTGCCACAACTGAACGAAAATAAAAGGGCTCGTGAGGAGAGCCAAACTACAGTAACAGCTAAAAGGCTCAAGAAGAAAAGTGAACCCAGATACATAAAAAGACTGAAACTAAGACTAAAGACAGTAGAAGAGAAATTAGAAGACCGAAAATAGGCTGCCAGTGAAAGACAGAAAACAGGAACTCAGCCAAACAGACGAAGTACCAGAATAAAAACACAAAACAAAAATTATCGGAGTCCTGAATGGACTTACTTGGTGTTGGAAGAAATTGAAGATTTCGAAATAAGCGACAAAAGCGACAAAGAATCAATTACTGATCAGGGTTCCGAAGAAGAAGACCCAACCTGAAAGTGAAACTGCGTAAGCCTCTTGTGTAAAGAAACAAAGAGGGGTTGGAAAGCTTCTTGTGAGCCAAAATGTCTGATTCAAATGTGAATGGAAGAGCTAGAGGAAACTGTTGTAAAACATGGTGTAAAATATGCCTATGTAGCGTAGCAATAGTACTGATAGTATGGATAGGACTAACAGTCTTTATACCTTTTATGATAAGTAAAGATACTAGCCTGTACCCTACTAAACCAGTGACGCCAGACGCAGAAGTTGTACAAACCGAAGAAACACCACGAAGTGTAGAAAGACGTGAGAATGCAGTTAGCCTGAAACAAACTAGACCTGAGTTAGATGCATCAGATGAGGGGGGACTACATTATCACAGAATCAAAAACAGAACACATTTAAATGTCTTTGCAAATCTTTTAGTACACTATGTAGAAGCTATGGAAACAGAAGATTGCTATGTCTGCATGAAGCTACCTACTTCTGTAACTGAAGGTGTGACCTATCACCATCTACCCCTGACCTATGGAATTTCCTGTAGTATATTAGCAAGCTTATTTTATAGAAGCACCTTACAGTACTATTATTCAAACTCTGACGTAATTTTTTCGGAACTTCCTATTCGGGGAAACCTGAACATTGTACATATTAGAAGCGATGTGACTCGTTATATGGGAGAATATTTTCTGACTATAGGTGACATAGATTTAAATGAAGCACGCAAAAGTAATTTAACTTGTTCATTACATGAACAAGAGAAAATGTTCTTGAAAATGGCAGAAAAGAGAAGGGAGAGTTTCCAGAAAAAGGCAGAGGATAAGAGACAGAAAACTCTGAAATGGGCTGAAAACATGGAAAGCACCTCAAATGGTGAAGCTAATCCTGCACTGTTGCTGGACTTCGAATGAAAAGGGAAACTCTGTCTTCATAGAGAAAAGACTAGCTATTATAACAATGTATTCATCGGTTCCAGTGAATGCGAACACAATTACAAGGTAATTGGAGGTTGGGGTTTCAAAAATGGGTCAGAACCTGTGTTTCCCGGAATTTATTATATATGTGGAAACAAGGCTTATTTCAAATTACCGGATCACTAGTATGGAAGCTGCTATTTTGGCATCATCTTCCCGAAAATATACCATGTGAACAACGCCGCTGGAAGCAATGAAAATACTAATGGTTTAGTACCTAGTAGACGAGAAAGTGTAGGAGAAATTATAGGTGATATATTTAGTGCACTGATACCTGGAGTGGGAGTGGTTCTGAATACTCACCGAATTTGCAAATTGTCTACAGTAGTGGATCGGTTATCAACTGACACTGCTGCTGGATTCCTGCTGGTCAATACTGAAATGGTTGTGATCAGATCAATGGTTTTACAGAATCGACTTGCTCTTGATACCTTATTGGCAAAAGAGGGCGGAGTCTGCAGGATGTTGAAGGTGCAACATTGTTGCACTTACATTCCTGATAAGAGTGTTGAGATTAAGAAATATGTAAGAAACATTACTAATCTGGAAAAAGAGGGATTTTTCGCACATGCGTATTACTGCTAATATGGCCGCTTTGTCTTTAACATGCTCTCTGCTTGCTACTGCCGCTTTTGCCCAGCTGTCTATTTCTGCGTAACCTCTAATGCTATAGATATTATAAAGTAAGGGGTGCAGTGTAGCTAATCATGGTGTACAGTGTATTCACTTTTTCTGTGGTTCTAATTGTTTTCGCTTATTTTTCATGTACCACGTATCTGTGGGCCTGGGAGTGGGGAGCCGCTCCATCTTTGAAACCCATGTCACCCTAAACACGTGATGAGGGAAAAGCCGAACTGCGCAGATGCGAAACCAAGCCAGCTGGCTTCTGAAGCTGAGATGCGCCTGGGAAAGTCACCCTTGCACCAGGAGAAGATTTCGGCTGTACCTAAAACTGATACAAATGTATAATTTTATGTGTGTCCTATTGTTTTACACCTTCCACATGCCAGGGGAACTGGAATGTAAAGGGTGGGTACGAAAATTGAATATTCATGGTGGGAACACAGAATTTTAGGTGGTGACAATGACCTAACCACCTCTCTTGACCAATTCAAAGTTGGGGATCCTGTCACTTGCAACATTTGTGGGTGGTCTAGGGAACCGAAAACAGTATAACTAGCCTAGTTTTAGCTAGAGAAATTGTCCGACTTGTCCGAGTAGCAGACCTGTCACCGACCCTACGAACTCTATAGGTGATTGATACAGAGAACTGCGGAGCACTCTGTCTGTAATTTTCACACAGTCCAAGGGGTGGAATAGTCTTAAGTGCTGGCGAAGCACTTTGCTGGGAGATTCGAAAACCCAATCGGGGTTACTGGCGGATTCCGTGCAGAGAGGGAGTAGAGCAGGCATTGCATCTGAAGCTGCAGGTGTTGGTCGTGCCCTTTGGTGAGCCCAGTCCTGATCCAAATCCTGAGGGGTATCCTGTCCTGACTGTCCATGAGCTGTACCTGCTCGCCTACTGGTATCCTAAGTCCTTGAGGATCCTTGTCCTCGCCTTTTCCCAAACTGACCCGTGGCCAGGGTTAGTCCTCATTCCTGTCCGAGGTAAATATATAAATATGGGTGTCCGTCTATCTATCCTCTTTTCTTTCCCTCTTTTAATAAAGCATTCTTGCCCGTATTATTTCCTCTGGCTTTTCCAAAATTTACATGCTATTGTTTTATTAGTTATGTTCCATTTTTCCCCTTACCTGTAGGACATTGTTGAAACGGTTTACTTAATTGGTGTGATCTAATGTTGCTTGAGTTTGACATCTTTGCTTAAATTAGCAGTTAGACTAAGATCAGTTTGAATCACTTGTAGGAATTTAGCAATCCACTGACTAATATGTTTTAAACTCACTTACCTTAGTATAAGCCTGAAATCTGAATAGCATGTTCCCTGTTACCCTTACCCTGTAGTTTTCACTCGCACTCAATGGTGCTTGCTCTCATTCATAGTTACATTATAGTTATAATCCTGATTATTGACATTCTAATCTGTATCAATTTTATTCTCATGGCATTTGGATTTTGAAACTTACTATATAAAGTCTTTAAACCCTTTCAGGTGTCTGTGGTTATTACCAAAGGTATTAAAGTGTTATTAAATGTATAAGGTATTTTTGCTAGTCTTATCTCCTACCCACTAATAGCTCCTGATTCGTCGGGAACATATGTACCTGTGTCAAGGTGGTAAGTCAGGTACTCTGGTAAAAGTGGTAAGAAAACCACATAGAATTACTGATGGTGTCGTGTAAAATTGCCTGATTCACAAAAATACAGTCATAAACGCGTCATGGGCCCAAGTGCGTGAAATATGGTGAAATAAAGAGTCGGGCGACTTGCGCGCTCTATCATAAGTTGGGTTGTTTACACTATGCAGCAAGCACCTGTTCCAACTTCCGTTTCCTTGTCTTTTCCTACTACTGCCTGCCCACATTAGTTTCATACACTCCCAGAACATGAACAAATTAGGAGGACGGAATTCTTAAATAATTCATTTATTCAGTTATTGCATCAGCATCAACTGGTAATGAACACCACTGATTGTTGGGTCTGTGGGCTCATGCCCCATAACAAAGAGAGAGGGATGCCATATTTAGTCCTCCCGTTTTCCTACGAAGGCTCCGCTTGGGACTATTTGGCCATGTTTTCTAATGTTTATCAGAACCAACTACAGTATCCTCCTGGTAGTCCATATGTTGGTGGAGCAGATTTAATTCACAGTTCTTTGATAAAGGAAATAGTGGCCATGGCTAGAATTGCTGAGATTAGTAAGATTCCCGTTGATGAGAAACGAGCATATGATGGCTGGAGCGTGACTCGTTATGTCACTAGATAAGGCTAGACGAAGAAGATCCCCACCAATTTTGACTGTACCTCACTGAGGAATTTCTGTTGGCAGATCAATGGCCAAAATGTTAAAAATCCACAGGAGAAGAGTGTCTGTTCCCATACATACCTCTATTCACCTCAGATTTCTTCACCGTTAGTGCCATCACAAGGCACATATTTTGTCGGTCATGATAGAGCCTATACGTGGCTTCCTACCTATTTTTCAGGCACTTGCTATGTGGCTTTTCTTCTTCCTCCAAAATATACTGTTCCTTCAGGTTATCATAGGAAAAGATATGGCAGAGGGGTTATTGATTCGAAGGACACGGCAGGACAAGAAGGAGGTGACTTCATCAAAGGGTTGCTTCCTTTTTGGGGCCTAATGGCCAACAGCAGAGACATCAGACAGCTAGTTCATGTTGTTGAGGCTATCATAAATGTAACTTCTGGAGCCTTGAGTAATCTGACAGCCGAACTTCAGGCGGATCGCCTTATGACTTTGCAAAACTGGATGGTTCTAGACATTGTCCTTGCAGATCGTGGAGGAGTCTGTAAATTGATTGGGTCTAGTTGCTGCATTTACATTCCAGATAATGCCCCTACAGTATACCAAGCCATCTCTAATTTGCATTTCATTTCCGAGTCTATACATCAGGACGCAGGAGATTGGTCTGTGATGGGATGGTTTTGGGGACTACTGTCCACTTGGGGATGGAAGATACTAATGTTCCTTGGAATGGTTTTGGCCATCATTTTCTCTTGTTGTCTTTGTTTACTGTGTGGCCCTGCCATCTGTGGTCTTTGTGCCACCATGTGTGTCCCAAGGCATGTGTCACAGAAAACAGAAAACATTAAAATGATGTTGCAGCAACAGCTTGATGACCTCATGGCCGTAGACATCGACTCAGACTAACTTGAGTCCTTTGTGTTTTGCCTGAGTAATGGCAAAAGGAGGGTCAGAGGTTCTTTGGTTTCTGACTTCGTCCCGTATTTAGCCGCCATTTTGTGTCTCGTCGCCATTTTGTGTTGCTTTTCTCAGCTGCTACGTGTCTCTTCGGTTAAAGAGTAACCCCCTGCCCTTGTTTACGAAACCGATGTCAGGATCTGGCCGAGTTTGTAATCCATGTCTGGGTTGATTTATCCCTGTCTCGACTAATTATTTGGCTTCTCCTATTCTTTCCTTACATTATCTTATCCGACTGGCCTTCGCTATTCTCTCCTTGTATTCTCTTGTTACACAATTATCCTTTGAGGCACACAAACACGTCCTGCCACTTTCAATTTGGATTTGGCGGAACTAGCACTGATTCATTTGTTGGAAGGGGTAATACACGGGGTTTGAGAAAGGGGCGTATTTGGGATACCTGATAGCTTGTTTTCCAACTTTTCCTATTGGCTTGCTTTGTGTGTGTTGGGAGTATATGTCGTAAATATGTGTACTATAAGAGATTGTGCGCCACGGATTGAAGTGGCAGTCTCCTTAGAACTTACACTCTGTATGTACTTCTAGGACAACTGTGCTTAGCTGCAGATAATAAACCAGGCGTTCTATGCCCAACAGAGTGTCTCGTGTCTCTGTTCGACAAGGCAGGTGAACTCGGGGATTTAAGGCGTGCCCTGCGTCGCCAGGCCAATAAGGCCCGGTTCTCAAACAGTACAAGTTGCTTCTGAAAACTTCAACATTATTAGTATAGTCAGCCAGGAATTAGAGTATAAAAAATGACTCCATAGGGGGCATGTTTGCTTTTTAGAGCCTTAAGCCTTAGAGCCTTAGTCTGAGAGGGAGGAAAGGAGAAGAAGCAGATCAGACCAGACATCATATGAGTTAGGCACGAGAACGTCGTGGGTGCAGCCTGGGAAGAGATTGCATCAGAGGAGAGACAGAGGGAGGTGGGGGTTCTTGCTCATATTTTTTCAGAGAAATCTTTGCACGTCATATTTTTGGCAAGGCAGATCACATTCCTCCGTGGCCTTGTGAAAGGTGGGCAGCCTCTCTCAGAGGAAAAGACCAGGTCAGAAAGTGCAGCTGGATAGAACAGGTTTAGATTTCGATGCTTAAACTCTATGTTATGCTTTGACTAAACAACTAGTTTTGAAAAGATTTATTGTGTCTTATGAATTTATTTCTCTTTATGGGAGATTTTTTTGCCAATTATTAATTATTGATTAGCCCTGCAAAACTCACTTTTGAATTATATTTTCCTGACTCTTTAAAGAATTCTGATTGACAATTGATGCCTCATTCCCTTCCATTATGGAATGCTTTATATGCAACCTATAACATTTTCTGTATTAATTCTATTTTTCCTATTCTCTAAATTCTGTAACCTGATTGATATTTGACTAATGAGTAAAGGGTCAGACAACCTTAACTTTTAACTAGAAAACAAAACCCTTTAAAATACACACAACTCTCATTATTTGCTTAGATAGTAATTGCATTTTTGATTGTTCATGTTTATGTAAAGTCTCCAGAAGTTAATACACAGTGTCATGGGTCCAACACCTTTTCAGCTGTAAAATAGAGGTAAATGAGGTTTTTCATTGAGAAATTACAGTGACATTACCGCTGGATCAGGTTGTACAGAAATATTATACATAATATTATACAGAATGAGAGAAAGAGTAGATTTTTGCAACATGCTGGTGGTCACTCGATGACAGGTGGATGACAATACATCCATTACCTCTCTTTGCTTTTGTTCATTTAAGAATAAAACACACCATTTTAAGACTTTTCCTGATAGACGACAAGTACAAAAGTAACTCCGAAGTAGTTAATGTTCATTTTTTTAGGTTCTAGGTAAATACACCTCAGCCACCCAACCTTCACATTCCAGATTCTCCCTGACCATCAACCGCCTTCCCTGGAACCTTCGGTCCTCACATTCTACAAACCTCACATTCCACATCCCGTTAGATGTTCTAGATACTACACCATATCTTTGCAACCATTGAAATAAAATTGTGTGTTCTACTGTACAAAATGCATCAGGGAGATTGCGTTGTTTCAAGGTAATTGAATGAAAGATTCAAAATGTTCCAAATAGCTTTTAATGTAGCAGCTCATTTGTAATGCAGGGCCCTTATGGATGTGGGGCTAAGGGAGACCTAATTTGTATTTGGAGATGAACAGCTACGTTTTCTCTGAAAAAATAGTGAAAAAGGTGAAAATTGAGATTTAGTGGTAAAATGGGGGGAGTTCAGGCTCTGGTATAGATGATGAGTATAGCTCTGCAGATCCTGTCACCGAAGATAAGTGCATTATTATTATTTAATGGTGTCAATTTTGCCGAAAAAATATTTAGCAAATGTATTAGCATAGTGTTAGACCTAGTACCATTGGCGCGAATCTCCCTTCCATGTTTCACTGATTGCCTCCTCTGTTTTGATATGTTTTGCTGGTTTAGATGCTTTGGGCACTGTGCCACTGCTATTTGGTGCCACAGTACAAGTGCTCCCTATGTTAAATTGTTGTATTGATTAGTGATTCCATGATTGGGTTATTCGATTTACTTGTCAGACCCTAGTACAGTGCAACATGTGTGACCAGGGCATGTCAATCAAATGCTGCTGGTGGACTTGCAGCACTGGTTGTGACACCCACAGAAGCAGCTTGTAAAGTGTGTCACAGGCCTGTCATTGCATAGCCTGTGTGCAGTCTAGTACTGCCATGTCGACTTGGCAAGTGCACCCACTTGCCAGGCCCTAAACCTTCCCTTTTCTACATATCAGACACCACTAAGGTAGGCCCAAGGGCAGGGTGCATTGTATATAAGAGGTAGAACATGCCCTGATGTGTGTGGCATGTCCTGATAGTGAATTACAGCCATTTTCGTTTTTCACTATTGCAAGGCTACCTGTCCCCACAGGCCAGAATGGGCAGTCCCCACAGGCCAGAATGGGCAGTTTGATTATAACATGTTATAGTCCTAACTGACCCAGGAAACATGGTTGAAATTTGCATTTAGTATGGCTAAACTCAGGAAGATAAAATACATTTTTTAGTGAAGTCGTCTTTAACATTCTGTGTTTGGAAATACCACTTTTTCTTACCTAACCATCCTGCCAGCCTCTGCTAGCTTGTGTATTTTATGCCTGGTTTTGTGAGTGACAGGGGCTGGGAGACTCCAGGAGACAGGGTAAGTCAGCACAAGGCTGAATAGACCTATCTCAATGTAGAGTGATGAAAGAAGTAGCGCCTGGGCCTGATTAGGGCTGTGCCTGGCTTCCACCATGCTGGCTCAACCTTCTGTGGTGTGTCTAAGACCCTGACCCTGGCCCAGCCTGCCAAAGGAAAGAAGGAGTCCTGTAAACAAAGTGCTCCAGGAATGCACAGAACCGGTTTGGACTAGTACAGCCTCTCCGCCTTCAGAGGATAAACGATTGTGCAGTAGAAATATGGGACCCACACCCCAAGACTTTGGATCACTTCTGGAACAATCAGACAAACCTTTGCCAAGGAGAAGAACCAAGGAAGCTGCAGGAGTTTGGACTGCCCCCCTGCCAATGTGCTGTGTTGCTGGGTTGGCCTGCAGTGGTTTCTTTATCGCCAAGGAAAGGAGAAGGAACTTTTAAAGAACTTTCATCAACTTGCAGAATATTTCTCCAAGGGCTTGAACTTGCTTACCTCTTGCTGAAGTCTCATGGACAAAAGACTTTATCACAAGCTCCCCTCTGAATTCCCTTGCAGGGAATTCGATCTGCAGAAGCCAGCATGTCACTGGGAGCTGGAAGTGCGATTCAACAAGAAGAAGAAGTGTGTCAAAGTTGCATATGTTGCCATTGGATCGCCGGAGAAGCGTGTCGCTGCCGCTGAGGTCGCCGCTGCATCACCAGAGAAATGCGCCTTCGTAGCAGCTGTTTACCAACGCAACACCGGAGAAGCGTGTCACCACCAGAGTTCGCCACACGGCTGCCAGGTGTGAATGCATCGTCTTCACGTCGTCCCATCTTATCGCATCGCACCGGATTGTCGCATTGTGGCACAATCTTGCCGCATCGTAACCGCAATGCAGTACGAGAATCAATGCATCACCTCCTCTCCGGTAAGGAACAAGACGCATCCCCTACTCTGCGCAAGCATTGAGGAGTGGCGCATCGCCTCCCCCGAAGGAAGGAACCAACACTTCTCCCTCTCTGTAAACCTTTTGTTTGTTTCGCATCCAGGTACTTTTGTGAGGAACGTATCGCATTTATCTTTAACTTGAACTAAGTTACTTCTACCATCTTTAAGTCTATTTTGAGTACAGTATTGTGGATTTTTGTCGTTTGTGGTCTTGTGTTAAGTCTATATAAAGAATACTTATTTTCATAAAAGCTGTGTGGTGTCCATCTGTAGCATTTTCACCGTATTACTGTATGTGTTCCCAAATGCTTAACACACTGCCTCTGAGATAAGCCTGTCTGCTCGTGCAAAGCTACCATCAGGGTGTGCAGTGGTTATCCAGGAGTGTAACCCCCTTTTTCTGACTTAGAAGCAAGGGTCTCTATTTGGACAAAGGTAACTACCTCTGCCAACTAGAGACCCCCAGTTCTAACACATAGTTACTGGGTAGGAATTGTTTAAAGAGAATGAATTGAGGTATCAGAAAACTCTATTATTATATATTTTTAAAAATCTTTTTATTAACTTTTCCTAAGTGACCATACTTTACAGAAATTGCTTGTGT
Source organism: Lissotriton vulgaris (assembly GCF_964263255.1). NCBI lineage: Eukaryota > Metazoa > Chordata > Amphibia > Caudata > Salamandridae > Lissotriton > Lissotriton vulgaris. The sequence continues at coordinate 42,884 of NW_028244643.1, forward strand.
TTGTACATTGTTAGGTTTTATTATCACAGTAATGGCATGTGAGAGAGGTATGAGGTTGCTTACCTCCAGTGGCTCCAGGAGCACAAGTTGGCAACGGGACATATTTTCAAGCCATAGGCAAAAGTCCAATTTATCGATTCCACCCCCACTCTGCCAAGATGTAGCTGATGCGAATCACTCTTCCCCCAACATCTCTCTGTGCTGATGCCATGGTGTCCATATTTTCTTCCACTTTTTACTACACCCCATACTTTTGTACACTGTTTCTTCAGCTCATTGACACCAGTCAAGGACTTTTTCCCACTCTCCCAGTGACGGTGGTAGAGGTGCCCCCACCTCCTTGCGATGTTTCTTTTGGCAATCCCCGCTGCAAGGGCCAACCATATTCCTACATGGCTGGGCCAGTCAAAGTCCCCTTGAATCATTAGGAGAAGCCATTTAGCATCCAAAGGGACCGTCGCCCTTGACACCATAGACATTCCACACTTCGGGCGCCCAAGAGGGGGCCTTTCAACTTACGTAACACAAAATCTGGACTGGTCATCCGAGGAATTGGACACGGGGACAAATTGGGTCCAAGTGACCAAACTAAACGGCAAACATTTGTTTGATGAAAGTAGGTGGCAACTATTAGTAATTAATGTTTATATCAATCCTGAAAAAAAAAACAGAATGAAAAATACAAAATTTTAACAAATTTAATAAAATCTCTACAGAAAAGTCATCAGCACTGCCAAATGGTTATTTCAGGTGACTTTAATTGCAACCTCATAGCGAACTCCCTGCGCAAAAGTAAAAAGCAAAATAACCTGGGAGCCAGAACACTAGTGGACGAACTAGAACCTCTCGGCCTGACAATCTTGAACGGGAAAATCACGGGTGACATTCCAGCGGCTGTTACATTTTTGAGCGGAAAAGTGTCTTCAACAATAGATTTCTTCATCACCAGCAATAATCTGCTTTCACTAATCGACACTTTTACAATTACATCACAAGTCGAAAGTGATCATCTGCCCCTTATCGTAATAATGACCATCAAAGCAAAGCTTGCCCAAAAAATGTATTCCATATCACAATACTGTGAAAAGTTTAGTTTCCAAAAACTAAAATGGCAGGGAGCAGTGTCACAAGCCATCCAGGAGACAGTTAGGGAATACCTGGGCAAACAGGGCCCACAAGCAGCAGCCGATTGCATCAAAACTTGGGAACAGCTGGCCCATTTATTAGTCCAAAGATTCCCAGCCACATCAGGTCGGACTTCAATGATGGCGACTAAAAGAGAGCCCTGGTTCAATAATGAGCTGCGAGATCAAAAAAGAGAGCTTGCAAGAGAGGTACGACAACAATCACAAGCAGCAAACAAAGGAAGTAAAATAAAAAATTGGAAGCTGTGCCAATTAAGGATCAATTATAGGAGGAACCTGAGTGGAGCAAAAATAGCATACAAGGGGGCTATCTGGATACAATTATTGTCCGCAAGCAAAAAGCCCAATAGCAGCGACTTCTGGGGCATAATAAACAAATTGTCAACTGGCCCAACACTACAGCAAGAAGCAGGAATTGGCCAAGAAACGTGGGTTCACCATGTGAAAACCCTGTACAGCAACACAGCATTAGGCCCTGCAGAACGGCCTGGAGGGCAGCATCCTGTCCAAGAGTAAATGCAATCAGTTCCCAACCCGCACTATCTGGGAGGAAGTGTAACCAGTCCAGAGGCAGCTAGTAAAGAGCCGAATAACTTGACCAACGCAAAGGAACTAAGAGGTCACATTTTAAAACTCAAGTCCAAGGGTGCGGCAGGTCCAAATGGCCTCCCCAACGCTATCTTCAAGAACGACCCAGATTTCTGGTCCTCCTACCTTACTCCCATCTTCACTGAGATCTACACACAGTGCAAAGTCCCGTCTTCCTGGAAAGGAAACATTATCCACCCTATATATAAAAAGGGTGACCACCGTAAGCCGGGCAATTACAGACTGATCTCACTGATCGATGTGGAGGCCAAGCTTTATGCTTCTTGTCTGTTGGCCCAGCTCCAAGATTGGATGGTAGAAAAGAACATAATCCCCAAGTTCCAGACGGGCTTCAGGCAAGGGATGGGCACCTCAACCAACCTGGCCACCTTAGCACTCTTAACTGAAAAAGCCTCAAGAAAAAAATCCAGGCTCTTTGCATGCTTTGTGGACATCAAATCCGCTTTTGACCGAGTAAGCAGGAGTCTTCTCTGGAACAAACTCAAGGGCTGGGGCTTGCCAGGAGAATTGCTTAACGCCATAAGTGCCCTTTACACGGAAACCTGGGCTAGAGTAAAGCTGGGCGACGGGTGTAGCACAACCCCGAGCATTTTTACGCAGCGAGGATTGAAACAAGGATGCGTTCCAGCTCCCAGCCTCTTTAATCTGTTTCTTTCAGATATCGCACACCATATTGAAAAAGCCGACTGTCACCCTCCGAACATGGCCAACGAGTCAGTCGCCATCCTACAATATGCAGATGACATAGTCTTGTTGAGCCAAACTCCTATTGGCTAACAGAGATCAATAAACTATTTAGCATCCTACTTGGATCAGGTACAACTGGAGCTAAACAAAGAAAAAACTAAAATTGTTCGCTTAGTGGATCCTAAAAAAACAAAGTTTAAATGGTCAGTAAAAGGGGCAATTGTAGAAGAGCAGCGCTCATATAAATATCTTGGCATAATAATTGAGCAGGGCACATCTCACAAGGAACACAAATTGGCCTTAAAAGCTAAAGCCCAATCATTAATCTATGCTTACAGACAATTACGAAAAAAAATAGACTGTCCGAACTACACTCATCTGCTAAAAGTCATGGCCGCACAAATCCAGCCCAGTCTATCATACGGTTTAGTCACTTGGTGTGGAAAAGATGCAATCTTATTGAATGAGCTCCAGACTAGGATTTACAAGGCTGTTTTTGAGCTGCCTAAATCTGCCTCTCCTTCTCAGGTTCGACTGGAATTTGGCTTACAGCACCAGAAATACCGGGTAATGTGTAGCTTCGTCAAACTCTGTCATAAATTCCGCTGCTCCAACCCGGACACCCTGAACAATCTATGCTGGAATGAAATTAAGCATCAGATGTACCTAGAAACACTGTGTTCATGGGGAAGCTTTTTAAGAACAGCTCTGACCGAGCTGGAACTACAAACAGTGTGGGAAAACGGGGAAGATAGAGTAAGCTTCGGCAAAGCCGCAAATGCCGCAGCTAAAAAGAAATCCTTGCTGGCTGACAAAAAAGCAATCACCAAGCGCCGGCATGGGTGGACAGTTATCAACTCATACAGAACCCTAAGGCCCCAAAATTATTTATCCGCTCACTTCAGCTTGCAATTAAAAAAGAGTTTTATACACTTCCGCATGGGCTTGCATGATTCAAAAGACCTGTATCCAACCTGGAAAAAGCCTTATCAATCCGCAAACTGTCGACTATGTGGTTTTAAATCGGAATCTGTAACGCACTTATTATGTGCTTGTCCAGCAGTCCTGGAACAGAGTAGACAGTATTTAAAATGTATCTTCAATGATTTGAACATTCGCTCATGCAGACAAGCAGTGATAAGCTGGCTGGAAGGTGCTTCCATTATTTTGGTCTGCAGGGGCGTCAAATTCATGACAATAGTCAGAAACCTCTTACGGCAAGCTGACGGAGAGCAAACAAAATAAGCAGGATCAATGTCACCTTTTAACAGCCGAGCAATAAAACTAATGAATGGACAGCATGCTTACCAGAGTCTAGCAGCAGGTCGCAAAAAGTGGTGCATGAATATTAAAATTTCGGAACACTGGGGCTTACATAATATGATCATCTTTTTCAAAAGGTTTCTAAATTTTTGTAGCCCCTCACAAGTTTTTAATGAAAAGTACAATATCCTTTATATAATTGTTGAACCATGTCAAAATTAGGTGTATTTATAAAAGTAATGATATTTTTTATAAGTTTTAAGGACATTGGGGGGGTTTGTAATGATTTTAATTAATCAAACAATACAACTTACTACCATAGACATTACACCTGTGACTTTCTGCCAAAATCGGGCAATCTCCTGACATTCCCATAGAATGTGAAAGAAAGTCCCTTCCTGCTAGCAACCCCTGCTGCATAGAGCTGTATGCGACCCACCCCATTTATATAAGTGCGTACAGAGATAGTAGGTTCGATGAAGTAGCTTGAGTTTTACCGGCCTAAATATTGTAGGGATTGCAATCTCTCCTGGGCTCTGTACTGCCTCTGACCATTCCTCATCATATTTATTCCCAAGTAAGGGTGGGCGTAAAATCCGTTTCGCGGGCGAATTTGCGGATTTTCCGCGATTTCGCGATCCGCGAATCTCGTGAAATCGCGGTAAAATCCGCGAATCAGCGGGGACGAATTTTCAGCCAAGCAAGGGTTACAGCAGCAGGTGCAAAAGTTGAACCTAATTTCTTTGTAACCTTTTACAAAAGGGTTACAAACAAATTAACTTCAACTTGGACACCTGCTGCTAATTGCTTCGTGGCGCCTCATTGCCTACTTGCAACTATTCTCTGACCCTGCTCTGACCCTTGAAGCAGGGTCAGAGAATAGTTACAAGTAGGCAACGAGGCACCTGTCCAAGGAATTAAACCTCATCAGGAAGCACCTACAGATATAAAAAACAGGAAGAAGGGAAAGGATGGCAAATACACCCATTTTGAGTTGTGAGGAGGGGTTAAACTAAAAGAGACCTTTACAGCACAATTTTCATATCATTTTGCTAAAAATAAAAAGCTGTATGTTCTGTAGGGGCAACTCAGGAATCTGGCCCTTCAGAGATCCGGCCTCTCTTTCTTTCTCTCGTTCTCTCTCTCCCTCTCTCTTTCCCTCTCTTTCTCTCTCTATCTATCTATCTATCTATCTATCTATCTATCTATCTATCTATCTCTCTCTCCCTCTCCCATAAACGACTGCATGGGTAACTTCGCTATGCAAGCGGCTCGCGAAGACGCAAAAATCCCTGCGAACATGCAAAAAACCCCGCGAACACGCAAAAAACCCAGCGAACACGCAAAAAAACACAAAGCCGCAAATTCGCACAAATTCGCAAATTTTGCGTATCGCAAATTTGCAAAATTCGCCCATGCTTATTCCCAAGGCCATCAGTCCAGGTCGGGGGCAGGGTCACCAGGGGGTCTGGATGTTATTTATTAATTTGCAGTATATCGCAGACGTCGCTTTCTCAGGAATGGGATATAATAGCAAACAATCCTCCAGGAGGAGTGGTGTAGTACAGGAGTACGACACTTGATGTATCCCGTAGTAACCTAGGATTGTACAAGTGAAATGAATTAGTAGAAGTGCACCAGAGTTCCTGATCACTAAGAGAATTTCAGGGATTACATGTCATCATAGATTTCTTTAGTGGTTTATCCATATAAGAAAATGCGGGGGTAGCTATTGTAAGTGAATGATTAATCCATACTAAGGGGTCTGCATTTGCTGCTTGTGAAATATCTGAAGTATGGTCAGATGTGTGGGTAGGTATATTTAGCACCAGCAAGAGCCCCCAGTCTTCAGAGTGATTACTGATATAGCTGCTGTAACATCAAATGTAGATTAAACTCTCCCACTATTATTAGCCAATCATTTTCTTTAGTAAAAAATGGAGACATGGTCTATAGTTTCATCTTGAAATGATTATAAGACGTATAGTTTGTTAGTCAGCAAAGTTTAAGGAAATGGTTACCATACAGTTCATAGGTAGATAATAAATTATTTATTACATGAACATATTTTGGCCAGGAGCGAACCTACATAAACCCTATTTTAACTGATGGTGAACAGGAAAAGGGACTAATATCACGTTTCAACATATCTTCATTTCCAATCGTCTTGTTAACAAAAAGCTTAGGACGGATCAAAAGCATTGTTATATTTAAAGAGTTGATGAAGCTCACCATATTTGTATCTAGCATAGTAGCTGAACAGCTGAGATTCCTAAACATTTTGGAGGAGTATGCTATTGTTGGAGTTCGAAGACTACATGAAGAGTATCTTTGGCAATCATCACAACCAGCATGATTTGCAGCCCAGATGGTGCCAAACTGCATGTGTTTGGCGCACAGTCGACAGAGACACAGACTGCCTTATAGTGTGTCAGTGATTGTAGCCTAATTTAGGCTTGCAAACCACAAGAATGCTACAAACATCATCCTATCCCTGCTTTAAACAATACTAAACATACAAGCATATCAAGAGTACAAACATGACACAACTACTTCAAAAAAAATTTTTTTTACTAATCTTACTGTTAGCCTCTAATCTTGGGTTCCAGAATAACGTGCTACTCGCCATAAAGCGCTTCAACTTCTTGTCCGAGGTAGTAGGAGCTATATAAATGCCATGTACAATTACTATTACAATCTAAACATTCCTCCCAATACGGGCACCAGAATACAGACAAACTCAAAAAGGAGCAGTGGTAAACACTGGGCTGAAGCTTAGAGTAATATTTCTTACACTTTCACGCATATCAAGGTCAACACAACACAATGATATATATGCCCATAGTGTTTCTTAGCTATCATCCAAAAAATAAAGCCAAAATAATAATAAAGTGCAAAGAGCTAAAGGAAATTCAATTTGGAAACAACATGCAAGAGCATGAAGATGCTTGAGCAGGGATTCTTGCATCTCAGTCTTCCGTGTAATTATTAAATAATCCCCACCATTGGTCGAATGGACTTTGTTCCTCGACAAGGCGAATTGAGAAGGAGCAATCATTTACATCAAACCCAATTAACAATCCATTTGCGGCGTCACAAGAATTATTAGAGATAGATAGTGTGAGTTAAAGGGTTTTACTAACACATGAATTCAGCTCAAATGATTTTTTTCAGTAAGTATTAAGTCCTCATCATCATTATTGATTCAAATAATCCATTAATCAATATCTCTACACATGATTGTGCGCCAAATTTATAAATATTACAAATAAAATAGAGAAAATACAGTAAGTGTGTTCCGTAAAGGAATTCCTTAATCTCAATTAATAGAATGTATTCTTAAGAATGACAATTATTTCAGTATGCAAAGAAAGGAGTCAATTCAATTCAATTTAAATCTTTATTCGGCACTTAAAAAGACACCATAAAAGTACATAAACAATTCATACATTTTTTTTATATTTATAAAAACGAGTTTAAAAGTGAGTTGAAAAAAAAATATATATGCTAAAATTAATTTCATTTACAAAGAAAAAGGGGAAATTTCCATACTTGGGTCTCTGTTTAAGGAGCATTACAGTTGGTTATTTCTCTAGTGTTCCTTAACCGCATTGCCACCCTGATAAAACTTACTGTACAAAACAACTTATGAGCATCTGAGGCTTCCTGGAGAAACCTCAGGGCCATTTTTGCTTGTCTAAGTTTAGTTTCTTTTAGGATCCCTACTAAGAACTTACATCTGGGAACAGAAAAAAGGGACATAGCAGAACAAAGTGAAGGGTATCCTGCGGAGACCTAGCGTCGCAGCCGCAGGCCCCCTTCGCCTCCAGTGTTAGAGTGAATCCAGAGGGGACGGCAAGTAAATTATGTAGCATATTTAGTCTAAACCGGGTCCATTAGGAGGCATGGCTCTGTCCTGGCTTGAGAGCTTTCTCTCAGGTCGTCTGCAAGGTGTCAGACTGGGCTCCCACTATTCCACCTCAAGGGATCTCACCAAGGGAGTGCCACAGGGCTCATGCCTAAGCCCGACACTATTCAATGTGTATGTGGCCCCCTTGGCAGACATCGTGAGAGCCTATGGGTTCACCCCGATCTCGTATGCTGATGACACCCAACTCCTGTTCCCTTTTCAGACCCTCACTCCCACACTACAAAAATCTTTTGCAGATGGCATGAGGGCAGTAGCGGACTGGATGGCATCAAATTGCCTCCAGTGCAATGTAAGCAAGATTGAGGTCATGCTGTTCGGAGAGGCCACTCTTCTATGGTCTCCAGAATGGTGGCCCTCAGATCTTGGACCTGCACCAAAACCAAAACAGTCAGTAAAAAACCTCGGAGTACGGTTACACCAGGCACTACTGTTGAAAGAGCACACTAATCAAGTTGCTGGATCCTGCTTCCGTGTCATTGGACTCCTACGTCGAGTCTTCCCATTCCTGCCTGACAACTACAGGAAGACACTGGTTCAGACCTTAGTCATCAGTAGACTTGATTATTGCAATGGCTTGTACATCTCAGCCAATGAGGAACAACTAAATACACTACAAGTGGTGCAAAATACCGCGGCGAGACTTGTTCTCAATGCCCAACCTAGGACCCCATCACGTTCACTTCTGACCAAACTCCACTGGCTGCCGATTAGAAAACGTGTTCAATTCAAAATCCACTGCACAATACATAGGTGTCTGTTTGGCACCGGTCCCAAATATTTGACCGAAAAATTCAACCTCTATTGCCCAGGGCGCTCTCTGTGTTCCAGCAACCAGCAGCTACTAGAGGTTCCCAGAATAAAGAGAGCCAGACAAGGAGGTCGAGCTCTCTCTTATAAAGGCCCCATTCTTTGGAACTCACTCCCTCTTGCCCTGAAACAAACCACCAACCATATGTCCTTTAGGAAACTCCTAAAAACCCATCTATTCTCTACATCCTAAATGAAAAGATCAGCTATATCACAGCGTAAACATCTTGACTAGGCTCTATTTGGTAGAAGCAGAAGCGCGGAGATACCCCTATGGGGGTCGAGTCCGGCGCTATATAAGAACATAAATAAATAAATAAATATAGAATCGGTCCTGGGCGTTATGCATCACAGTGAGGTATGGTTCCATTCCTTGTTTCTTTGTCAGTAAGCAGTAGGATAAAACAGTAGGCTTACACCTTTCCACCTCGGCCCTAGTCGTAAGTGTCCATTCTGTAAAAAGTTTTTTAACCATTGTTTTATTCTGGCCGTTTAAAGATTCTGGTGCAGTGAAAAAGTTTTTGCAGCCAATTGCCTCAAGAGAATCCTTTACATACTTCAGCCATTGAATGTGGCCCCCTCTGTCACGTTTCAAACACTCTTTTAGGATTTGTCTTGTGAGGTCCGCTTCTGGATTAATCCGGATTTTAATCCAGGCGAGAAGGGGTCTAATTTTATACGATCTTCAATGTGGGGCTCCCCTACTTCCTCATGGATGATATAGGCCGGGGTACTCTGCGGCAATTTCAAGATTCTTTTAAAGACCTTGTTTTCTTCCACCTGAATCTGCTGCATTTGTTTATCTATAAAACCCCATACTTCTGCTCCGTAGGTGACCTAGGCACAACATACCGATATATACAGGTTTAGCATTTGCTCTGGAGACCATCTGCCGAGTCTTCTCCCGTAACCCATGATGGCCCCCGATGACGCCGCCAGTTTCGCTGCGTATTTGTCCGTCAAGGGTTTAAAGCTTAACTGTTCGTCGAACAGTACACCAAGGTACGAGAAAGTCTTAACCTGTCCAATCTTGTGTGACCCAATTTTATAGGTAAACTTCCCTTTTTCTTTGACTCCTGCTAACATGACATAAGATTTTTCCAGATTTGCTGATAGATCAAGTTTAGCCATGAAATCGACAAAGCCATCGATCAGCTTCTGAAGCCCCAGGGGTGTTCTGGCTAACAACACCGCGTCATTCGCGTAGAGTAATACGGGCACCGCTCGGTGTCCTATTTGGGGTGAGTCCACACGCAATTTGAATAGTTCTTTGTCCAGGAGATTAATGTATATAGAGAACAGAAAAGGCGCCAAGATGCAACCCTGCCTCACTCCACTCGTACATAAAAAGTGCTCAGTCCTGTTTCCCTCTTGGTTGTATCGAACTGTTGCGGAAGTGTTCCAGTGTAGGGCTTTTAGGAGGTCTACCAGGTTTTGTTCCACTCCTAAGTTTAACAATAGGGTCCAAAGTTTTTCTCTATTTACACGGTCGAAGGCTGCGGAGAGGTCCATGAACCCCATGTATATAGCCCCCTTGCCAGCGATGGTATATTTGGCTGTCAGGAGGTAGAGATTCAAGCATTGATCGGTGGTAGATCTGCCCTCCCTGAACCCATATTGTATGTCTGTCAGGATCTGGTTCTCCTCCTCCCATTCCTGCAAACGATTTAGAATAACACGCCCCAGCACCTTGGCCGTCACGTCTATGAGGGATATAGGACGGTAACATTGTGGGTCATCACGATTCCCTTTTTTGTAAATCGGGACTATGGTTGCAGTTGACCAGGAACGAGGTAGCCCTGCCACCACTGCCTCGTTCAGAACCCTCGTGAGCAGTGGAGCCCACAGATCTATATTGCTCAGGAAGAGGTCGGGGTATACCATCAGGGCCGGGTGCTTTGTTCTTGCTCAGTCCTGCTATTGCCAGTTCCACTTCTGCCAGGGAAAAGTCCAATTGTGTAGTTGGATTTAACCTTGATCCTTCACCCTAAGTTATTTGTCCTGTATGATTATAGAGGCTCTGGAAATGGGTCTGCCATTGTTCTGGTAAAATGGTATTTATTATTTTGGGTACTCCTGGGTCCTGGAAACATGGTGAATTAATAACTTTCCAAAATCCCGAAATATCTCCCCTTTCTGACTCCTCCCTTAAATCCTCCCACGCTTGTATTTGTAAGCTCTTTTTATGGGATTTCAGGGCTTTTTTGTATTCTAATCTGTACTGTGCAATTTTAAGGTTATCCCTAGGGCGAGACTTGAGGCTAAGTTTGAGGTTTTTGTGCGCCTTAGTACAGTCTAGGTCAAACCAACACGGGGTAAGAGCTACTTTACTGCCTTTGGAGGTCTTTAGTAGATTATCTACATGACGTGCAATTTCTTCAAATGCACTGACCACCGTTGCTCCCCCCATGCTGGGATCAAGGCATGTATTTTTAGTGTTTTGCCCTTCTGTTATTAATCTTCTGTAGAATTTGTCTCCATCTATCTTGGCCCACTTGATCCTCCTCCCCTGGTCCACTGCCTTTTCTATAATATCTGTTCTGTGTGAAGGTTTTTTGAAGTTAAAGCCTTTTAGTGCTAAGATCAGAGGGTTGTGATCGCTAAAAATGCTTGTGTCAATAGCCATGCTGCTGATACTTCTTTTTATGAAAGGTGAAACCAAAATGAAGTCAATGTACGAATGGCAGCCTCTGCCTTTGAATGTTGGGTTAGGGTCTCCATTTCTGCCTAGCTCTATCAGGTCCATAGTATGGACCAAGTTGTGCCTTTTTGTTAGCTTCTCTAAATCCCATCCCTCTATAGTGTGTGCAAAATGTGGGCCTTTTGATACGGTGCATCGCGACCAATCCTTATTCAATGGTCTTAGATTCTCGCAAAGGTGGCAATTAAAATCCCCCATAAGAATTATACTAGGGGGGGTTTGGTGTCTTATTTAATAAATCCTGCTTGTCTAGACGGGAATCCAGTTCTTTTGTAACGGTCCCCTTTCCCATCGTGCCTACAGCGTTGTACCAATTTAGTAAAAGGAGGTTGAACCTTTTAAAGCGATACCCTATCGCTTGTATGTTTCGCGAATCCCAGTTATAATTAAACCAGGTCCCTTGAATAAGGAGGTCTACATACATTATTAATCCCCCAATCGCTCTCCCCGATGGTGATTTTGTGGCCGGGACAGAAAAGCATTTATACCCCTCTATGCTATACAGATTTGGGTCAGCCGCCCATGTCTCTTGCAGGCATATAATTTGGAAGTTGTTTATAAACGTCCGCCATTCCTGGGATTCATATTTGGCTGCCAGTCCTGCAATATTCCAAGATATGATTCGGAGGCTATCCTGGTTATCCCCCAAGGGAAACCCTTTTGGTCCCCTTAATGGATGCGCTTCCTTGACTTCCCCTATTGTTATTATATTGGTGGGGGGTTCAAGTATAATTTTACTGTTCCGCCTAATTCGAACGGGGTTATCTTTTGGTCTAATTGCTCTGTCGTTTTTATTCCCCCTTTTTTTGTTTTCAGATTCCTTATGCTAGCCCCCCTACCAACGCTATGTCCTAGGGTACTCGGTGTACAAATTCCTATCCCAGTAATCCCTTCCTCCTCTAATCTCTTCACGGGATGTAAAATACAGGTTTCCTCCAATACAAGTCAGTCCACCTCTTCCAGGGCACTGAACCTGTTCCAGTGCGCATGCTGAGATAGAAAAGGGTCATAGGCAGGGATGCCTTGGCAAGGCATTTGCCATTGGAGAAATCTATGCCGTGGTTCTAGCTGCTGGACCCTACTCATGGGTGTTCTATTTGCCTGCATTGGTCTTTGGGGTATATTCGGGTAAAAATATGATAAATGTAAAGGGTGGATTTGTGTGTGAGATCTACTGGGGGGTGCATTGCATATATATTTCACTGCAGCAATGTCTCTGAAATTAATTCCTATTATGTCCCCTGCTATTGTTTTTATTCCTCTCCCAATCCACTCCCCTCTTTTTACTGTAAGTATTTCGCCAATGATATTTGGAGGTAGAGGTCTATTTACCTGTAGCTATTGTACACATTTATTTTTTAGTTCGAAGTGTGTTTCCCTTTTTCCCTCTTTCAGGGGTGGAACTCCTGTCAATACAACCACAAAGGGCAAGGCTTCAGGTGGGAGGTTGATTTTCTGGAATGGAGTCGATCTTATTTTTTCAGGTACATTTTTTACTGGAGGGGGGTTTGTGATGGTCCTTTCTTTTAGAGTTTGGCCTGTTTTGTCATTTGAGTCTTGCAGGGTTCCTTTACCTTGTTTTATTTGGACCTGTGGGGTGGCACTAGAGGTACCGGGGTTAGGGGGTATAGGGGCTTTTTCTACTATTGGGGTGTTCATTTGCCTGGCTTTCTTTGGTCTATTTGCAGTAGGTTCATTAACTGGTACTGCCTTATCTTTTAGTGTCTTGTTAACCATTCCCCCTTCTTGCCCCGCTTTGGATAATGTGCCGTCATGTCCCAATTGCCTAGTGAGGCCCTCCCCCTTGTTGTTTATAAGGGATGTTAATCTGTCAGCTTTTGACATAATGGGTTTAATCAGGGCAGTGATCATATCTTCTAGGTCTGCCTTAAGGTTGGCTACCATGTTTGCCACCCAGCAGGGTATTCCTGGTGTAGAGGTAGTTATAGGTGCCACTAAATTGTGATTTATTGTATTGTTTTGTCCCTTTTTTTTCCTCTGTGCTTGACCTTCTCTAGATCTTTTTGCCTCAGTATTACTTGAAATCTCCTTTTCTGTGGCACACACGGTGCTTGAGTTAGTCTGGGTATTCACTGTATCCCTATTACTCTCGGTAGGGGCCTGAGCACACGGGAGCTTGGCGAAGGAGGAAGTAATGCCAAGGCTTGTGTCTAGGTCGTCTGTAGCATCTAAAGTGACTACTGAGAGATAAGTTGCTACTTCTTGTGTATCTTGGATGATTGTCATCGGTGCTAGGGACATCCTCCTTTCTGTATTTGCTATCGCAGTGGATACAACCCCTATTGTCTGCTGTAGCATTTTGTCAATCGCTGTGAGTGTAGGTACTGATTGTGGGGTGTCCACCTTCTGTTTGGTACTGGATCTTAAGGTGGGCATCCTGGAGCTTTTAGTTACCTTCCTCATGCTTAGACACCAGTCAGTCACAACGTGGGAAGCTCAGGTAGCCGTTTACTTGTTAGGTTGTATAAATACCTTGTGTGATACAGGAAGGAAAAGTTAGGGGGTGGCCCAGCCCGGCCGGACCACCCCCCTAACCCACTAACCCGTAGAGGGCCCTCCCTTTGCCCGGGCTTAGCCCGCCACTCCCACGCGCTCCCGCGATGCGGGTATGGAGCCTGGTTTAAATGCGCCGCCTGGTGCGCTGCTGCGGGATGTAGCTTCCGGTTTTTGGGGCAAGGGCTGCTGGGAAGGGTAGTTCGTAAGCCCTCTCGCTCTCCCCTGCTCGGCGGCTGCTGATGCGATGAGATGCTACGGCGAGGGGAGAGCGGAACACCAGCACTGGTCCTCCCTCGAGCAAGCTGTAGACGCGCTGTGGCAAGTAAGAGCGTCAACAGGTACAGCTAAACAAAAGTGGTGTGTCCCCCGCTCCACCGATATGGAGCCTGGTTTAAATGCGCCGCCTGGCGCGCTGCTGCGGGATGTAGCTTCCGGTTTTTGGGGCAAGGGCTGCTGGGAAGGGTAGTTGGTAAGCCCTCTCGCTCTCCCCTGCTCGGCGGCTGCTGATGAGATGAGATGCAGCGGCAAGGGGAGAGCGGAACACCAGCACTGGTCCTCCCTCGAGCAAGTTGTAGACGCGCTGTGGAAAATAAGAGCGTCAACAGGTACAGCTAAACAAAAGTGGTGTGTCCCCCGCTCCACCGATATGGAGCCTGGTTTAAATGCGCCGCCTGGCGCGCTGCTGTGGGATGTAGCTTCCGGTTTTTGGGGCAAGGGCTGCTGGGAAGGGTAGTTCGTAAGCCCTCTCGCTCTCCCCTGCTCGGCGGCTGCTGATGAGATGAGATGCAGCGACGAGGGGAGAGCGGAACACCAGCACTGGTCCTCCCTCGAGCAAGCTGTAGACGCGCTGCGGCAAGTAAGAGCGTCAACAGGTACAGCTAAACAAAAGTGGTGTGTCAGTTCAGACACCTAAATGAAGAGTTCTGGAGAGAGAATGTAAATGCATAGGCATGAAGCCTTAGCACTTAGCAACACAGATTTTTAAAGCTGAAAAAGTATTCTCAGCTATGTCAGCAGACCTACCTATTCCCTGACTGAGAGACGGGAAAGGCTTAGATATTGTCTCTCCTAAAAGCAATCCCTAATTCTTCTACCTTGCTCTAGGAACACACACTAAAATTAACCAGTTAAAATGAAATTTGCAGCAACTAGTGCATTCCCTATACCCACATCAATCAGTGCTCGTTTAAACCCTAGGGGCATGTAAACTCCCTAGTTTCTCAAATTTTCACAATATGTTATAGAAGCACATCCTGCAGACGATACATAGTCCACATCTTGTGATTCAGACAGTTTTTCCCACGAGTTGCATTCCCTGCCATCTCATTTTCTCCCGGTGAGAATCTCACTATCAGCTGTCTAATACATTACAAATACCTATTCACAAGCTTAAAGAAGACTTCTGGGAAGTTACAGCATCAATCAATTAATCAAGCAGTCAGGTCTTGTGTAGCACAACTTATCACCCCGAGCGGTCTCCAGGTACTGGGGTTCTGTGAGCCTTGGTCAAAAAGCAATGTCTTGAGTTTCTTCCTGAAGTCATCAGTGAGAAGGAAGGTTTGCAGGTGGAGGGGGAGGTCATTCTAGCACTAGGTGGAGAGGTAGGAGAAGGCATGATCTCTGCAGTGGCTCCGACAGATGCATGGGAGGTGTGCCAGGGAGAGGGAGGCGGGGCATAGCTCCCTAGTGGTTCGGTGGAACTTCAGGTGGTGGTTGATGGTGGTGGGTCAGGAGTTGTGGAGGGCTTTGTAGGCATGTGCCGGGAGTTTGAAAATACATCATTTATGGATCCAGAGCCAGTGCATGCTTTTGAGGTGTGGGTGGCGCTGGATCTTATGGGGAGTTTGAGGATGCGTCTTACTGCAGTGTTCTGGATGGTCTGGAGATGGTTGAGGAGATATTCAGGGGCTCCAGCATAGAGTATGTTGCCATAATCAAGGTTGATGGCTATGAGGGCTTGGGTGACTGTTTTCCTGGTAGAGGTAGGGATTCATCGGAAAATCTTGCATAGCATGTGGAGGATGTGGAAGCAGGAAGAAGATAAGGCATTGAACTGTTTCCTTATGGTCAGTTGGCTGTCCAGGATGATTCCGAAGTTGTGTGTGTGGTTGGTGGGGTATGGTGGGGGCCAAGTTCAGTGGGCCAGCAGGTGTCACTCCAGGGAGAGGGCTTGTTCTCTAAGAGTTTATATGGGTGAGTGCATACGTGTAAACCTAAAAACGTATCCCTCCTTCCCCCAGTCCATCAGTAGATAGGGTATCATGTGTTTCTAGTTGAAAAATATGGTACATTTATTTGTATTTATTTATAAAGTTTTACATAGCGCGAACGTGACCCACAAGGGTTACGGTATCAGAGCGCTTTACAGTGTTAGAACATAAATGGATGAGGTGTTATACATACATTCAAAAGTGTCAGTTCATACAATAAAACGAGAGGCCCGTGAAACAGCAGGAAGTAGTACAATAGACAGTTAATGAACGACAGGTGATTGTGCTAGCAAACATACTAATTATAACCACAATCAAATCACAATAGATATAATGTGTATATATAACACTGAGAGGGACCCACCACCAGCTACCACCACACTAAAAACAGTTATTGAACAATAAGGGCTGTGATAATAGTCTTACAAAAATAGACTCATCCATTCCACTTGAGATAGGAAATGGTATTCGGATCATATAGATGACTCGGTGACATCCTAGATTAAAAAACTTAGGGCATGAATTTGTTCATTAGTAGTATTTTTACTTCTTTTTTTAATGCGGTGAGGGAAGAGATTCCACGCACTGCTGGAGGTAAGGAGTTCCAAATCTTTGGTTCAATCCCTGAGAAACCTCTACAACCGGTTCTCTTCTTATGGAAGGATTGAGGTTTCAGAAGAAAGGTGCTCGCAATTTGAAGTTGTCTACAGCCTCCAGACCTTTCCAACTTTAGAGTTAAGTAACTGGGTGTATTGTTGTGAATTGCTTTGTGTGTCATGTAAGTCACTTTAAGGTGTAGTCTTGCCTCGTAGGGCAACCAATTCAGGGCTTTCATGGTTAGAGAGATGCGACTATTTCTTTTGGTTCCTGATACCAGTCTAGCAGCAGCATTCAATGCTGCTCTAGGCGGAGCAAGCTTGTATTTAGGGAGACCACAGAATCTACGGAGCTACCGTAGTCTAATCTTGGTAGAAGTAGGGCTTGTACTGCCATTTTTAGATCAGCTTGAGGGAGGAAGGGATTGAGTTTCCTTAATGTACTCAACTTGTGATTAGCTCCTTTGGTGGCAATAGAGATGTGTGGCTGCATATTCAGAACTTTGTCTGTGGTGATTCCTAGGGATTTTGCTGAGTCAATGATGAGGGGGACACAGTCAAAGGAGGTTAAGTGTTTTAGGCCTAGGTCTAGCTTTGGTGTGTGGCTCGGAGGCGAGATGAGAATTAATTTAGTTTTTTTGGTATTTAGCATAAGGTGGTTGTTAGTAAGCCAGTTTTGCATGTTCAGTAGAATAGTGTTGAGGGCAAAGAAGTATTCTGGTGAGGTGATTTTTAGATACAACTGGGTGTCATCAGCGTGCAGGTGATACAGAATGTTCGCTTATTTCAGTGCGTTCGCCAAAGGCTCCATTAGAAGGTTGAAAAGATTGGGGGATAGGGCAGATCCCTGCGGAACACCAAGGGTGACCATAGAAGGTTGCGAGAGTGAATTCTTCATCTTGATTCTTTGAGTTCTGTTATTCAAGAAGGAGGAGAACCATTGCAACACAGTGCCCGAGAGGCCAATCCTTCGTTCCAATAGGGACACAGAAGGTTATCATGCTTGACCATATCGAAGGCGGAGGACAGATCAAAAGTATCAATAGGCATGATTCATTGCGGTCAAGCATTTTTATTATGTCAGCCATAATATGTGAGAGTGCAGATTCAGTGCTGTGTCCTTGGAAGAAGCCCGATTGATGACTGTCTAAGAGGTTATAATTCTCAATGTGATTGCACATTTGAATTTATGCACATTTCTCCAATAGTTTTGCCAAAGTGGGGATGTTGGTTATTGGTCTGTAGTTGTTTAGAGCAGATGGAGTGGCGTCAGATTTTTTTAGTATAGGTGTGACCTGCCCTATTTTCAGGCAGTCTGGAATGACACCTTGACTCAGGGAGGTATTTACAATTTTAGCCCATAGTGGTAGTAGGATAGATGTTTTTAAAATTTTGAACAGGGCAGGAGGCAGGGGGTCAGAGAAATGATTGGAGGGGTTGATTGCTTAAAGAGTGTTGTCGATAATTTGTTGAGAGATTGGCTAGAAGGTATGCCATTAGGAATTGTTTTTTGTGACTTCCCCTGGATTATTAAAATGTACTTTGAATAAATCGCCACAGTTAGAATCTTGAACCAAATTTTGCATGAGGGCCAACTTGGACTGTATGTCAAGCTCGATGGCCTTAGTCTTTTAATGGAAGAAATTTGCGAGCACTTCACATGTAGGTGTGGCCAAGTCGATTAATTCCCTAGAGTTAGTTGTATTGCATGATTGCTGATTGACAATTTCAAAGAGTTTTTTTGGCTGGTTGCTAGCTTGGTTCAGCCGAGTTCTGAAAAAGTCTGCATTTGCCTTTAGAATCTTCTTATTGTAAGAGTTCCTTAACCTTCTCAGGTACTCAAGGTTATCAGTGAAAGGAGCCGATTTCCATTGACGCTCTGCAACTCTTAGATGTCTACGCTCCGATTCAGGCCCTCGTTGTACCACGGTTTGGAAATCTTAGAGGAGACGTTTTTTTCCTGGAGGGGCACTGTTGTTTTCCAGGATTTCGAAAATAAGGTGAACATTTTATTGTAAGCAGGCATTCCTAGTGCAGAGGCATGACAGAGACATTCTATCAGCTCTAGGAACATTTTTGAGCAGTTGTTGTCCCATGGAAGCAGATCCGGAACATCCTTGTGTGAGCCTTTCTAAAGGCTTGGCCACTTGAGAAAAGTTGGGTATCCACTGTCTACAGTAGCACACCATTTCGAGAAACATTGTTTAGGTGGATTCATTTTCAGGATTGCTGTTACTCTCTCTTGTGACACCTTCCTTATTCCCTTTTCAATAAGATGTTCTAAATACAGAAAATCTTTTTGACTATATTGCAACTTGCTCGGGGGACACCTTGTGTCAATATTTAGCCAAATGATTCAACAAAGCAATCATAACCTGTTTGCAAGCTTCTAGTGTTCTTGACACTACAAGTAGATCATCAATGTACTGTCCAAGAACTGAGTTGCAAGGCATTTGCAAAGTTTGCAGACTTTTTTTCAAGATTTAATTAAAAATTTAAAGGCTCCCTGTAAAGCCTTGTAGAACTCGGCAACACACCAAAACTCTATTCTGGAACATGAATGAGATCAGGAATTTAGTGTCCTTATGCAATGTAATAAAGAAGGGGATCCACAACAGTATTACAGGGATTCTTAAAAAATATTTTGGCTGGATTGGGTAGCACGGGACAAGATGGTATGCTATGTTGTTAAAATTTTGCAAATCCTGCACGATTCCATACTTGCCATTAGGCCCATAGTTGGTAAGTTGCAAGGACATTCAACTATTTCTCTCAAAATTCCATCTTTCAACATTGATTCAATCACTGGATTAATTTCAGCTGCTGTTTCAGGTGTGAGATTGTATGGTGGCATTCTCGAAAGCACTGCACTTAGTTTAATTGTTATTTAGACAGGTTCTGCACCTTTGATGAGTCCAATGCAATTCCCTGAAAAGTCCCATTCTTAATATTTAATAGTATTTTTTAGATCAGGAGGTAAATCCTCTACCATTCTTAGAGGGTACAACCCAACATCTTCATTGTATGTTTGGAATTCAACATTATCCGAAATACAGTTTTACAGGTCTTCAGTCAAACATAACAAACTGGTGATGTTCCTCAAATGACTCAAATGAAAATATTTCTATAGAAACATTCTTTGAAACATGGTTAGTTATTTGCTTATTTTTAACAATTAACTTGGATCTTCTTTCCCAAGAGGGGCAGGTCAGGGACTTTGCCTGTTCTAACAGTGGAACGTGTAGCATAGGTCTCAATCAGAAATTATACTTGGTGGGCATTAACTTCTCCTTCTACAAGCGGACCTCTCTGGTAGGCCGGGTCCGAGTTTGTGAAGTTGTGCAATGTGGAACTGTGTGGAGTGACTAACATATTCTGCCGTGCAACATGGAAATCTGCATGCGGGTAGAGTCTGCCGGGCACCCGTTCATGTTGTCTGCAACGTGGAGTGCAGTGTCGCATTACAAATCGCACACGACTGGCACCATGCGGTACTCATGTGCGTCCTTGCGTTCCAAATCACACGCAAACACCACCAGGCGGTTCGCATGGGCGCAGCCATCTTGTTTCTCTACTCTGTGTTATGGTGCTGGGCATAATTTTTAATGCCTCTTTAATCCTCGCCCTATGAAATGTATCTAACTCTCATTTTTATTTATTGTATTCGTGTGTGTCTTTGATTTTGTGTATTTTACTTTTTTTGTGATTTTTTTGGTGTTTTTCCCCCTTACTTCCTTATTTATTTTTCCTTTCCTTCCGTTTCCTACTGCTCTCATCTTTCTTTGACCCACCCAGTGCCATGGCAGAGGATAGTCTACCTTGCCGGAGGCACCGCCACCCAGGTATGCAGCCCTGGGTGACCTTCAGTGAGGAGGAGGTAGCAGCACTATTTATTTTGTGCCAAACCATCTTCCCTTCATGCTGGCAGTAGGCCTAGAAGAGGCTACCACCAGCGGGAGCATTGGCTGCGCTGGGGAAGGGTGCACCTGTGTGTGTGGTGCATGAGTCAGGTTCGGGGAACCATCCAGCAGCTGACACACTGCTGGGTGGATATTTTAGACCAGGAATAGGACCTCCTCGAACTGCTAGTGGTTGATATTCCTGGGCTTGGTAAGTATGAATAATTTTTTCTGTTTGTGTTCTTCAAAGTTATCATTTTCTTTTCCAAATAGCGTTATCCTGCTCACACTCAAAGGTAAGTTATGTTTAGTTTACGTTGGAATATTTATCATGTGATCTAGTTTCTTGTTTCTGCTAGGCAGGTGCTCAGTGCCACCTGATTGTACACATCATTGGCGCTCGCTTTGGCTGAGTGAGGGCTCACGTATGTGTTTGGCTGGCTGTAGGAAGTGCATTTGGCTGTCCAGGTATCAGGTCCATTGTTGTGTATGGCTTTGTATGTGTATGTGAGGAGTTTTAACTGGCTGTGCTTGTGAATAGGAAGCCTGCAGTACTTTCTTAGGTGAGGTGAGATGTTGGTACAGTGTGGAAGGTCGAGGATGAGTCTAACAACAGGGTTCTGGATGATCTAGAGTTTCTGTGTGAGTTGCTTGGAGATTCCGGCGTAGAGTGCATTGCTATAGTAGAGTCTGCTAGTGGTGAGTGCTGGCATGAGGGTGTATCTGGAGGTCTGTGGCAGTTATGTGAAGATCTTTCAAAGCATGCATAGGATGTGGAAGAAGAGTGTGCTCACTGCATTGACTAGTGCGGTCACAAAGAGCTTATTATCAAGGGTCATCCCCAGGTTTCTGGCATGGTTGGTTGGAGTTGATCCTAGCTTGGTTGGCCACCAGATGGTGTCCAATGGGTAGGTCTTGCTTCCAAAGAGCAGTACTTCTGTCTTGGTGGAGTTAAGTTTCAGGCAATTGGTTTTCATCCATTCTGCTTTTGGTGTCAAAAGCAGGCCCTGCGGAAACGTTCAACGTCAAACCAATGCTTAATCTACAAGGTACTCAGTGTTTCTTAAATACCACCCCAAAAATGACGCCAACATAATAATGAAGTGTAAATAGCTAAGGAAATTCAATTTAGTGATAAAGTCCAAGAGTGGTTAGTAATAAAATATTGTGTACCCCAATTAAAAAGCTAAAAGATACTATGTATAAACTCAGCACTTAAGACACTATTATAATACATTCAACGACTTTGGAAACAACTAAATGACTTGTTTTGCACATAAAGAATGGACGTTGAGCATCATTTTCTGCATCAGTGGTCTCATATATGTCATCAATGGTAATATGATTTGGTACACCACAGTGATATTATTGAACATGACATTTCTGAACTTATCTGTAATGAGTGCGGTACAGAGCAGTGCATGTGGAAGATATGGTGGCATTGTTCACAGTTACTGAACTTCGGAGATCTTAAACTTATAGATTTTAACTAGGAAATGCATGTTGCTAACTAATGTTTTTTTTTGGGAGAAAATCATGACATTTTGACATACCTTTTGAGCTAAGTCAAGTCAAGTCAAGTCAAAAGATTTATATAGCACACTACATACCCAGAGGGTCTCAAGGCGCTTGAGGAGGGGTGGGGAAATTACTTGTCGAATATCCAAGTTTTAAGTTGCTTTCTGAATGCTAGGTGGTTCTGAGTGAGACGAAGGTGAGTGGGGAGTGAGTTCCAGGTTTTAGCTGCGAGGTAGGAGAAGGATCTACCTCCCATGGTGGATTTATTGATGCGAGGTACGGTAGCAAGCGCTTGGTTTATCTCTCTAGGGTTCAGATTTACACTATTATGTAGTTTTCACTTTCCATTAGGAACTTCACGTTTGTTGGTAACATAATCTTTGGGATGGTGCCAGACTTATTCCATGCAACCCCTCAGGATAGGTTGTCCTAAAAGCCAGCTAGCTCAAAGTGCCACCATAAGCACCCCTAAACCTCGACAAGTAGCAAATGGCATGTGCAACCATAGAACATGAAAATCCTTTAATGGGAAACACTTTATTGAAGCTCTGATAAAGTTATATACAGATAAATCACAATCAAAAGCATGTTATGAGTTCAAGATTCAGGGACACTCAAAAAGGACATATTCTCGGAAAATACATTTGTTATGAATCCTATGTATGTATGTATGTGTGGATGTGTGTGTATATTCACTTAACAAAACAAAGGCTACAGGGACTTTATAATTAGGTTCAGATTTCACTTTTCCCTGAGCTAATTATTACTCACACCCTCGTTATGCACTGCTTATGACCTCACTTATTACACCACTCATGACTAGGGGTGGGCGTAGTTGGCGGAGTACCACTACACGGAATTCTGCAGAATTGAACAAAAACTCTGTGCACTCCGCTCCGCAACTCTGTTACGTCTCATCCCGTTAATAAAACAGAAACCTCACATACCCTTGATAAAACAAGTAACTATCTTTACATGCAAAAATGAATATAGTCATGTCGCAAACGTGAAAATGAAAAAACAGAAAGCAGTGAGAGAGGTGAAGATTTTGGTGTCTTCCCTAACCTAGGGAGAGAATCAAGCAGATGCCTTGAACACAAAGAGCACATCATGCTGAACAATTCGGTGGTGGTCCCATCCTCCTAGGACCACCCCAAGCACCGTTATGGGCAAGAATTCAATCCCAACCTGCAATATCAAAATATTCCTCAAGGGGCAGGCTCTCGGGCTCAGCTGAGAGCTAATACTATAATATTCAATGCATTCTAGAGTCTCGCCGCATAATGATTTGCTGGGCCTTTGGTTGGCATTGGTTTGATTGCATAAGACCCAAGTTTGGGTCTCAAAATGAAATTAGATCAATATATAAATCACCAAACTATTATTATGAAAGGAGTGCCATCAAAACCTCAGAAAATGATGTTATCTTATGGTATGGTATGCTATACTATGTTATGTTGTTATGTTGTTATGTTATGTTATGCTATGCTATGTTATGTTATGTTACTTTGTAAAGTGCATGCTAATCGCCCGCAAGGGTATCCATGCGCTGTGTAGGTTGAGGACCCATGAAATATGGGCGGATAGAATCATCCCTGTTTTTCTGGAACAGCCAGGTCTTGATCTTCTTTTGGAAGTCTATAAAGGAGGGGGCAGTTCTGAGATGTGGCGGGAGGTTGTTCCAGGCTTTGGCTGTGATGTGAGAGAAGGATCGTCCCCTGTATCAGGTCTTCTTGATGACTGGGTGCATGCGATAGCCTGGGAGGCTGACCAAAAGTGTCTGGTAGGATGGTGGAAGTTGAGGCAGTGGTTGCGGTAAGCTGGTGCAGTTTGTGGAGGGCTTCTTGAATTCACCTCTTTCCTGGACTGGGAGTCAGTGGAGTGCATTGAGGTGTGATGAGATGCGGACGTTTCGTGGGATGTCCAAGATGAGTCTGGAGTCAGCGTAGGATGTGGGTATTTCCATAGTCAAGTCTACTTGTGATTAGAGCCTGAGTGCCCATTCTTCGGGTATTCATATGGATCCATTTGAAGATCTTACGTACCATTTACAGGATGTGGAAGCATGTTAAGGAGACATGATTGATTGATTCATGATGAGGTTGGTGCCTAGGATGATCCCAAGGTTTTTGCCATGAATAGTAGTGGCACCCAGTTCTGAGGACACCCATGAGGCATCCCAGGGAGTTGTTGTTTCCAAAACACAGGACTTTGTTTTGTCCGAGTTGAGCTGGAGGCAGTTGCTGTTCATCCATATTGCAACATTGCTCAGGAATTTGGTGAAGTTGTTTTGGTGGCATTAGATCTGTCTGTCAGGGAGAGAATTAGCGGAGTGTTGTTGGGGAATGAGATGATGCCGATGATGTTCGATCTGAGGATGTCTGCAGGGGGTGCCAGGCATACGTTAAAGAGCACTGGGCTGAGGGACGAACCTTGAGGGGCCCCACAGATCAGATTTATGGAGTCTGAGATGTAGGGTGGTAGCATCATGTGTTGTGCTCTTCCCATGAGGAAGAGGGATATACACTGAAGTACTGATCTGTGGAAGACCAGGAGGTGAAGCCTTCTGATGCATGTATTGTGGGAAATAGTGTTGCAGGCTGTGGATAGATTGAAGAGCATGAGGGCAGTGGTTTCCACTCAGTCGAGGATGCTTCTGATGTAATTGATGACTGAAATGAGGGCTGATTCAGCACTATGGTTGGGGTGGAAGCCTGATTGAGATCTGTGGAGGAGTTGGTGCACTCTAAGTGGTCAGAAATTTGAATGTTGATGGCTTTCTCCATGACTTTAGATGGGAAAGGTATGAATGAGATAGGTCTGTATTTACTGAGGGCACTGGGGTTGGCAGAAAGCTTCTTTAAAAGCGCAGCATCTCCTGCATTTTGCCAGTTTTCCGGGAAGGTGGTGCTGGCTAGGGAGGAGAAGGCAACCAGGCTCCTTCCTGCTAGTTACCTGCTCCTGCTTGGAGTGCCAGCTTCTCTCTGCCTTTCTTTTGCTCTTAGTAGCTCATTGCTGATTAGTTTCACCACCACTGCCAGGCTTCCCACGCTCCCATTACTGCCTACGCCGAAGCCTCACCCACCCCAAAACCAACCTAATGTAGACTGCAGTTCGGCCTCATTAAAAAGGCATCTGGGCTCCTGCCTGCTAGTTGGATGCTCCTGTTGCCAGTACCAGCTCCTCTCTCTGCCTTTCTCTTGCTCTTGGTGCTCTCTCACTCTCCTGTTCCTGCCTCTGCCGAAGTCCATCCCACACCAAGACCTACTTACTGCAGTCCGCTGTGCTACTGCACTGCTGATGTGCTTAGTCACTGCTGAACTATTCAGCAGATGCTCATTTCAATTATGTCAGGGAAGTCCGAGTGTTGGAAATCTCAGTGCCATCCTATAATTGAAAGAGCAGGGTCTATTTAGGTGCTGCACTGTTAATCACATTCGCACTACATCTGTGCAGTTGTACCCACAGAGGAAATCCAGCCAGTCTACTCAGAGCAAGAATGAAGAAAGACATGGAAGGTAAGGAATTTTTTTAAAGATATTTAATCCTACATCAGTGTTAGACCTGGCATCCTACTTGTGGTTTTCACTGACCTTTTGCCTTCAGACCTCCTGTTTTTACTGTTTTTGCTGACTTTAGGGCTGTGGGATCTATACCACTGCTAATCAGTGCTAAAGTGCATGTACTCCATACTTAAAACATAGTAATATTGGCTTATCCACAATTGGCATATTCAACTTACTTATAAATCCGTAGTAAAGTAAACTGCATGTGCCCAGGGCCTGCAGCACTGACTGTGCCACCCATTGAATTAGCCGTTTAAACATGCATCAGGCCTGCTAATGCAGAGCATGTGTGTGCAGTCTTAAACTGCTGTGTTGACCTGGCAAGTTGACTCTCTTGCCAGGTCCAAATCTTCCTTTTTTTACACATAGGTCACCCCTAAGGTAGGCTCTGGACACCCCATGGGCACGGTGCCGTATATTTTAAAAAGAAATACATGTACTTGTAAGTTTTACATAGGCCCAATTCTTTCTGTTATTGCACATAGGTCACCTGTCAGCAAGGCCCTGAACAGCCCATGGATAGGGTGCAGTGTCTTTAAAAATTAGGACATGTACTTAAAAGCTTTACATGTCCTGATAGTGAATTACTCTGAAACTTGTTTTTCACTTCTGCAAGGTCTATATATCCAACAGAATAATATTGAGATTGCCTTATTACATGTGATTTCCAGGTGGGAAGAGATGATACCCCCAATTTTTGTGTCTCTGGAATCATAATTTAAAAGCACAATTTATGGTGAAGTTGGATTTTAAATTGCAACTGTAAAAAAGGACCTTTTAGAAAATTGCCATTTTCTTACTGTAACTATTTGGTGCTTTCTGACTGTCTATAAATACACGTCTGGGGTGGGTGACAGCTGGCTTTGTGCATTCACCTTAGACAGCCACACACAAAGGGAGCTTAGGACAATTAATCGATCAAGGGTTGGTAAAGCGCAACTACTTACCGATGAGGGTCTTAATGCTCTGGGTGTGATTGATGGGCCAGCCACATCCTATTGCGCCATCCTTGCAGGATGGAAGGGAAGACCTGACATTTACACTCAAAAGGGCTAAGTCCTGCCTCCACACAAAGGGCTGTTTGCCGCCGGTTCTGAGTCTGGAGACTGTGCATGAAAGGCAGGGACTTGTGCACTTCAAAGGCATCTCTTTTCTGTTTTCCCCACTTCAAAGGCCTAACTGGGTTTAAGTATTGGAATTCTAACACCACCAACTCAATACACTTCAGGAACTGAGGACATTCTACCAGGAATAAGGACTGTTGCACTGCAGGAGGGACTGCCCCTTTGCTGGACTGCTTTGTTTTGTTGGCCTGTTGCCTGCTTCCCTCTTGCCCGAGAGTGAGAAGGGCTGGACATGCATCTCTACATTGCAAAACCTTGGTATGTCCAAGGGCTTGCTAGGTTGCCTCATGTTCAGAAGTCTCAGGGATATCGAAGACTTCTTGTAAAAACTGGGGCCTCCAGGGGGGGGTAGCTTGGCTCAAGCAGGTAGGCAACCAGAGGCTTGAGTGTAAAGTGGCTACACAACACACTCATCCACTGAGACAATCAGTGTGCGCAATAATGGAGACCACACCAGTACTTTTGATTAAAATCAATAGCTTTTATATAGGATTAAGAGCCGGGCAATCAATTCATCAACATTTTCTAGAATATTCCACTAAAGCCTTTTCATCATGGGAGCAAAGGTAGCAATTCAGCAAATAACACCGCCTGCCGCAATATCCTTTTCATCAGGCAAAGTGGATACCTTCATGAACCATGAACTAGCATTTTAGGGCGTAAGTATGAACATTTCATCCTACAAAGAATAAACTGTTCATTAAAGCAAATCATGTCGTTGAGGCTGACAACTCCCTTGTGCAGGACTAAACCACTTCTGGATAAATCAACAGGTCATCAGGCATAAACAGTTAATTAGGGGTAAGCATGTCACCAGGCATAACCAGTTAATTAGCCCGAGCAACCTTGTTTCCTTCCCAGTATAAGAATTGGCTTGGTAGTTTGGTCTGCCCTGTTCCCATGATGCACTGGGCCAGGGACAGACTAATTTGCATGTAGCCAGGTTCTGAGCTGGGATGGTGCAGTGAGCTAAAAAACGGTGATGGATCAAGCCCTGATCTGTTGACTGGGTAAGAGTATTCTGCTTTATTCAGAAACTCTGTCCATCACCACCCCCTTTTCTGAATCGTTTTGTCCACCATAAGCGTGGAAGGGTATACTCAGACATGAGTCCCTTGCTCACTGCACCATCAGGATTCAAGCAAGCCGGGCCGAAGACGGCTGTAATGCCAGAAACCGGTCCCCGGAAGCTTGTTTCCTTTCCAGTTAAAGAATTGGCTTGGTAGTTTGGTCTACCCTGTTCTCATGATGCACTGGGCCAGGGACAGACTAATTTGCATGTAGCCAGGTTCTGAGCTGGGATGGTGCAGTGAGCTAAGAAACGGTGATGGATCAAGCCCTGATCTGTTGACTGGGTAAGAGTATTCTGCTTTATTCAGAAACTCTGTCCATCACCACCCCCTTTTCTGAATCGTTTTGTCCACCATAAGCGTGGATGGGTATACTCAGACATGAGTCCCTTGCTCACTGCACCATCAGGATTCAAGCAAGCCTGGCTGAAGACGGCTGTAATGCCAGAAACCGGTCCCCGGAAGCTTGTTTCCTTTCCAGTTAAAGAATTGGCTTGGTAGTTTGGTCTGCCCTGTTCCCATGATGCACTGGGCCAGGGACAGACTAATTTGCATGTAGCCAGGTTCCGAGCTGGGATGGTGCAGTGAGCTAAAAAACGGTGATGGATCAAGCCCTGATATGTTGACTGGGTAAGAGTATTCTGCTTTATTCAGAAACTCTGTCCATCAAGACCCCCTTTTCTGAATCATTTTGTCCACCATAAGCGTGGAAGGGTATACTCAGACATGAGTCCCTTGCTCACTGCACCATCAGGATTCAAGCAAGCCGGGCCAAAGACGGCTGTAATGCCAGAAACCGGTCCCCGGAAGCTCGTTTCCTTTCCAGTTAAAGAATTGGCTTGGTAGTTTGGTCTGCCCTGTTCCCATGATGCACTGGGCCAGGGACAGACTAATTTGCATGTAGCCAGGTTCTGAGCTGGGATGGTGCAGTGAGCTAAAAAACGGTGATGGATCAAGCCCTGATCTGTTGACTGGGTAAGAGTATTCTGCTTTATTCAGAAACTCTGTCCATCACCACCCCCTTTTCTCAATGGAGACCTAAGGGCCAACAAAAAGAAGGTGGGAAAAATGAGGCAAAGGCGAAAAAAGTAGGGAAAGACCACCCTAGGGCTGACAGGTCTAACACTTCTTTTTAACTTACAAACAGCACCTGGACATTGCTTGCAGCAAGCCGTGGTCTGCTAAGTGGTGCCAACCAAGTCTTGGGCCCGTGGAAGTGAGTATAAAGTACTACATCTGCTTGAACACTTGCATCAACAACATTGCACCAATCGTAGCAGTTACGGGAACAAAATTGACGCATCGCACTAGGAAGCGTTGGATCACCTCCGGAACTGCTGCTTTGGAACTGACACATTGCCACCACTGTGTGGAAAAGATTGAGGCATCGCCTCTTCAATGTGACGAAACCCAGCGCTTTGCATTCGGAACTGCTGTCCCTCGGTATTGATGCATCGCGCATGGAACAAACGCATCACCACCGTTTCATGCAGAATCCGGTGCATCACCCTAACCTTGTGGGATCACAAAACATCCCTTGGCTGCACCCTGCATCTCATTGTTAGTGACCAGGATCAAGGTACTTGTGCTCAGCAGGTCCTGTATGGGTCCAGTATCTGGCCAGCACTCCATTGCGGTTGGCATGAGCTCTTGACTTTGTCCCGGTCCAGCGTAACCAAATAAATCTTTAGGCACTTGCTGCTTCTAAGCTCTACTTTTGCATGTAATCTTTAAAAATGATTGAATTTTTGCCATTTTGGTCTTGTATTATATAAAACTAGTTTCTTTTGTATTAAACTGGTGTGGACTCGGGGATGAAAGTGTGAGCCAAAACTGTGGTCATATGCTGTGAAGTCATGTGCTCTGGCCGCTGTGCCACATCTGAGCATATAGTTATACCTACTTGAATGAACTTTTGATTTGAACATTGTAACTTGTGTATGGTGCTTAGGGGGTGTTATACAGGGAGTGCGAAGGTAAATTTGCATGTATCAAATCAATTCGGTATTTGTGAAGTGCAAACTACTCACTCCCACGAGTGTGATGGCGCTGGGGGCGTAAGCTGAACTGCTAAAGGAGTCAGGGTAAAAGTGCTGTACTACTGATTCCTACCGGTCTGAAAGTGCTGGGTACGGAAATTAGGTGAGGATTTGCCTAGAGTGCCACGCTGCTAAATTGAGCTGCTGCTGGACTCGGGGATGAAACCCTTAGCCTAAACTGTGTGTGCTATGCTGTGAAGTCATGTGCTCTGGGCACTGTGCCACACCTGTCCAACTTGTATATGGTGCTTAGGTGGTGTTGTATAGCGAGTGCAAAGGTAAATTAATACGGTATTTGTAAAGCACAAACTACTAACCCCTATGGATGAGTAGAGCCGGTGATCAAAGCGAGAGCTCTGTGCTGCAAAGTGAGATGGTGTGGCCGCTGCGCCACAGCTGTGTGGAGAATACATTTTAGCGAGGGACTGGGAGTTGCTATTACCTGGCCCTAAAATAGTGGGCCTAAGTTGTAAGTTATAGGGTGGCTCTAAAAAGAGCCCTTGTGTTCATTAGTTGGAGCTACATATTAGTGTGGATGCACAGCTTCAAGTTATTCAGAAAAACTCGATTTCCATGATCTGTGAAGTGTACTCCATCACTTCTGTAGATATCATCCATATCAAAACGTATGTTGCTGTTGTAGATGGACCTCATTTTGTGGTCTCTGGGGTATGCACACACAGCTTTGTTGACTTTCTTCCTAGATTTTTCAATCTGAGGACAAAATAGTTTTGACCATTTCCACTTCTGTCTTTGGCATATATTGGAATATACAAAGACAGTTGGAGGCAAAGTAACATCAATTGTCCAAAGGTGTCCTTCATAAGCATTTCCAAACCTACCCCAGTCAATATGCCTAGGTCGTTTCCACCACAGTGCACAATCATGAGGTCAGGGTGTTGGAGATGCAAACAGGTTTTAACCAAAGGCAACAATTGGTGCCACTTCAATCCTCTCTGTGCAACCATTTAATATCCCCATTTTGTAAACCTAGGTCTAAGTCAATACGTCTCTGTTCTGCATACCTCTTGCACCAGAAAACATAGCTATGTCATACGATCCACACTAGCATTTTGAAGGTATGGCTGAAAAGTATGGAAAGATGTCTGTGGCTCATGCAGTTCCTTCGTGTTTAAAGATGGGGAACACGTTTTTTTTCACATACAAAACGATACCTGATTGGGAGATGAAAAGCATTGTTTTTCAAAAGTACGGTGCACATTCGTTTTGTGAAAAAGCATGTTTGTGATTGGTTAAGAAAAAGCAGTTTGAACATGGAGTACATATTATAGGATAACATTTGTTTAACTCAACCACACCTGCTACTTGCATTTGGAAGGTACTGTTCGAATTTAAAACAATAGTGAACTTTTAACCTGCAGGTGCCGTTAAATGTTCGAGAAAATGTTGCAAAAAATATTGTTAGGTTTAAAAAATGTATGAACTTTTAACCTGCATGTGTTGTAGAATGTTCTTGAAAGTGTGTGCACTGGTGACGTCAATGTGTCGTTGAATATGAAAAAAAACTGTTTATATGGAAAATTACAAAGAAACTAATAGAGAGAAGTTTTGAAATGTAAAAGAATCAAGGAAGTATTCTGATTTATTCTTTACTTGTATTTATGTGTGGAGGAACAAAATTATAGAAACAGCACCAGGTAGAGGAAGAAGCAGGGATTGGGGGGATGGGGGAAGATGGGCATAATGGCACACATGTACAATGAAGTACAGCACAAGTGTAGACAGAGAATGGCCAAAATGAAACACACAATCAAGGAGCATAAGTCACACAACCTAGCAACATCATACCACTGAACGAGCATCGAAGTGAAAACCATGCTGCATTCATACAGGATGTGTACAAAGGCCAGTCATGGGTGTTGTGGGATGTCTGCGACCGTGGTCATCATGGATGAGATGCCCAGCATGTGGCACATCGGCGGGTTCACTGTGTGTTACATTGCCAAACAGCTACTCCTCCCTCCCACGAGCCCCCACACTTGTATACGGTACGCTGTTGTATCCTAGGCAGTCGTACGGCACAGCATTGTAATGCCTATTCCGGCATGTCCTGCGGCATTTGAACTACACCATGAGAATGCTGTTTGGTGGTGGTGTATCCCACTTTGCAACATTGTCTGCTGCGGCCCTTGTGGCAGGCTGCACCAGAACACAGACCGCACTTACTTCACACAGACATGTCTGAGACGCCCTGTTTCCCTTGCCGGATAGACACACACATACGCTGACCTGTGTACGCCGGACCAGCACACTTGTGTTGTGCTTGCGGGAGGATGCATGCGTAGCTATATGTCCAGGGTCACTGCCAACACTAAGGTGACATGGTAACGTCTGCTGAAGACAGCACAGTGTGATGTTTCAGGACCAGTGCCTATCTTGCTAACACAATAACCACATGGACACACTTGCTCTGATGCAGGTTTGGGGAATGTTGGTGGTCCTGGGGTTCTTGCAATGAGTCTTGTGGCCCTCATGGGTATCCCAGTATCATGCTAACTGACTCTATGGCACCTGTGGGTGTTCTGGTGTGGCTTTTGGCTGTGTTTCCTTTCATGCGGCAGGTAGTCGTCCAGCTTAACACCAGCAAAAAGCAGGTGTAAAATTCCTGGTGGTAATGTGGGTTATCGCTGAAATGAATTTCGCATTACAGTTGTGAAAGTTGTGATGCCATTTTTTCATGTGCAGAACAATATACAAACTGGGCAGTGTATCCCGTCAAGATCCAGCACCTGACGCACTATTCCTAATCAATATAAATACAATGAGATTTCTTCATTTATTTTGTGTGTACGCTGTAAGTGCAGGCACTACCTCAGTGCAATTCAATACAGGATTTTAGTATTTTGAATAAATCGCAAAGGTGCACCTCGTGTCTTTTTGCACGGGACGGCTATTCTGCATTTCATTATCATCACTTTAATGCAATTAAAGTTGATATAAATCTAACACAGAAGTTGGTGCAAACTGCAGAGATCACAAGAATTGCAGCGAAAAGTGCACCAAAATTTAACACCATGGTGGATACCAACAAATAACAGTAATAAGAACAAGAAAGAAAGAGTCACTCAGCAGTTAAGAAAACAACCGAAAAGGTTAATAATTTTTTTTGTCAAACTTAATTTTTTTATAAACATATATAAACCATAAAATATTTTTAGATTTTATTTTTTTATTAATATATGTAAAAAATAAACCAATAAAGAAAATGTAACAAACATAATAGAAAACAACAAGGTGGAAGAGTCCCGTGTGGACCATGGATGCCGACGACAGAGCCTGGAAAATAAAGCACAAAAAAAGGACGGGTGTAATGCGCATATCAACGGACTGAGAGAGAGAAACAGAGAAGGAAAAACAAGCCAGAGAGATAAAAAGAGAGGAAAGGAAAGAAAGGGATTGAGAAAGGGAGAAGAGAGAGAGAAATAGAAGGAAAGGAATGAAGAGAGTGAGAGAGAGAGAGAGTGAGAAGAGAGGGAAGTGAGAGAGAGAGAGAGAGAGAGAGAGAGAGAGAGAGAGAGAGAGAGAGAGAGAGAGATAGAGAGAGACTGTCGCCTCTGAGCATCCATGAGCAAATAATTACCTGGTGCCAGCGGAGTGTGCAACGGTGGGCGGACTCCAGGTGCCTGTCAAAACCCCGCCAATCTCAGATGTGTTGCTGAGTCCTGAGAGTCATGAATGGCGAAGACCACATCAGATACTCTGCCGATCTCAGATGTGTTGCTGAGTCCTGAGTCATGAATGGTGGAGACCAAATCAGATTCTGTGCAGATCTTACAGATGTCACTGATTCCTGAATGGCGGATACCACATCAGTTTCTTCGCGGATCTCCCAGATGTCGCTGAGTCCTGAATGGTGAAGACCATTACATGTTCCCCGCGGCCCGGCGGATCTCACACATGTTTCTTAGTCCTGGGTCGTCAATGGTGGAAAACACCTCAGGGTTTGATGCGGCTAAGCCTGTGGAACTCAAGTTTGTGCCACATGGTGGTAGGCACCTGATGGCCACATGAGTTTGGAGTGGAACTGACCCTATGCATATGAAGTCCGTGCCAAGGGGATGGTAGGCCGCTGATGGCCATACTGCTGAGGGTGGGACTATCCTTCTGCATAACTTTTCATGGACTCTTTATGGTTGAGACCCGTGGAGCATTTGCCTGCTAGTCAGCACCGGCAATAAAGGATGTGACGTTGTCGATCTATTATATTTGCTTGGTCACATGGCCTGTGCCGCATGTGCCGGATGGGTGTGGTGTGTGTGCAAACCTTCCCTCAGGGAGTGGCTGTGAGATGTTGAGAACTAGACCACAGACCTGCACATCAACAGCGAGTACGCCTGCAACAGGTAGCTATGTGGGGCCAATGTTGGAAGGTAATTGTAGTGGGGTGGCGTGGCGTATGACAAAACAGAGCAGGGATAGACACAATGACGCGGACGGCTCGTAGTAATGCATCTGGGAGTCGAGCAGACGGGACGCAGCTGTCCCTCTGTGAGCCTGGGTCTGAACTGATCATAACTCACACTACATAAGTATTGAAAAACCATTTTGTGATTGCAGTCCGTCAGCTGGCATCTGTCTGAGGCATATCGGATTTATTTCTGTGAGTGATACCCCATTGACGCACCCTCTCCCCACATTAGCAGGTAACGTACCCTCTTCCCAAATTACCAACATACCACCAACAACCATCTTGGGCCCGGAAGTGTCCCTGTGTGGTTGGAGAAAGAAGAATCTTAGTCATGTATAGATTTACATTTAAAAAATGCATTTAAAGAAAAGAACAACAAATAAGACTGATGGGAGTCTGGTGCTGTAGTAGCTGCCACAAAGTTGGGGTCACTGCCTTTCAGGACTCAGGACACAGTTACACAAGTGGGATTGGTTTGTGTTAAATAGAGTTAGTGGTACCAGAAGCATTGAGACTGTATGAGCCTGTGATGATGGTTGATGTGGAACGGTCGCACTGAGGAAAAAGAAATTTTACATGGCCAATATGTCCCCTGCGTGTACCCCAACGTTTAGTGTACGTGCATGTCACCCATGCATTTTTCCCTCTATGGCCTGCAATAATGATGCCTCTGCATTTACGTCCCACATTAGGATGCCAGTCACCAAGTCTCCCATAAAGGAAACGTTAATTTTGCACCGAGGCCCATGTGGCCCATGTGTTTGCATTGTGCACTTTTAATGTATCACGAAAAACCCATTTCTCCATTTTGTGGCTCAGCTCAGCCAGTCCCCGAATTCAGGTTTTCATGCCTCCAGACACTCTGAGGGCTGCAACTACGTATCCCTGACCTTGCATACTTTTGGCTAAGCCGAAAGGGGCCCAGCCCGGGGTGCCAAGACAGTATTGTGCATAACAGTTATCTGCTTGCTCTACAGAATCACATTCCTGCCTGGTGAAGAAGGTAAACAGAACCCGTCTGCAGAGATAGAGCCTAGCCTTTCTGTCTCCGTTTAAGTGATTTGCAGAGCTCGCATTCATAGAAAGCTCAAGGCCCCCACGCAATGAACGAAGAAATAGATGCCCACACTGGCTCCTGGTGATGAGCGAACTTTGCTTCAGATAATACATCCCCGGACTTAAGATATCAGATAATACCAGACGTGCTGGTCGCCCTGACACTGAAGGCCTCCCTACCAGACCGAAAGTCAGCTCCCCCCAGTTACACGTCAGTTGCACGTCATGAGCAAGTTGCGCACACAAGTAGGGCAAAGTTTAAGCTGGCCATGCAACCCCCCTCCATGCATCCACCCACCTATGACTCACCTATGACTCCTCAAGTGAACGCCCACATGCACACCCACATGCTCTTATCTCTCTTTTTCTTGCTCTGCTTGGAGCGCTCCTCCCTATGTGCGAAATAGAATGTATAAATATTGTACTCTGTGAATAAAGTTTAGAAGACCCTTCCTGAACCCTCGTGGTGATGGAACCGATTCTCCCCTAACTCGAGTTATTGAAATAAAGCCCTTTTGAATCGGACACCATGGACTCTGCCTCTCATTTTATACAAGACCCTTTGTTTAGTTATAGAAATTATGACAGGGTAATACTTTATTTACCACATAAATCTGGCACCCGAATAGGGACAAATCCCCTTCCCCACGCGCCGGAGATGTAGGTCCAGCCCTTGCCCCCTTCTACAGCCGTGACGGACTTCAAAGTGTACACGCCAGCGGGACTTCCTGCTTACTCCCTCAGGCCCACGGAGGAGACGGACTGCGACCAGGCATCCACACGAGGCGGTGAGGATCGCGGATCATCCCAACCAGAGCCCAACCCGTGAGAGAGCAAGGTCCGAGGTTTCCAGAGGTCCACCTGTTCCGCGCATGCGCAGCATCAAGTATCCGAGGCCTTCAAGTTCTGCTTCCCGGTGAGTACCACTATTGGGAACGCATAAAGATAAAGACCGGTTCATTTATATGAACACGGTAAAGACGGGTTCGTTCACACGAACACGGTAAAGACGGGTTCATTTACGTGAACACGGTAAAGACGTGTCTCATTTACGAGACAGGTATGGTTGTGCTGTATTCCAGTGCATAAAGTTAACTGTTTTCAAGTACATAGAGTTAAACTGTATCTGTTTTAGTGTTTTAGTGTTAATGATTGTTTCAGTCAGACTGTTTTGATGTGTATTGTGTTTTCATTAAGTTGGTTTCAACATGCCACTGTTTTCAAAATTACGTCAGATAGGGACCAGAAAATGTATACTAGAAGAGCCAGTTAACATCCCGCCTAGAGACACACCTGGTCATTTTATGTATAATAAACACGGGCTAGATGCCATATTGTATTTAGAACTATGGGTAGATTACACAAAGGATTTAGAGGAGAAGTACAGATGGCCTGTCTCGGGAACGTGGGATTCTGAATGCATTATGAGAGTAGAGGAAGCGCTATGGAAAAAGAAATCAAGACCCTCTCAGAAAGATGCCATTGAGTTATGGCGCAAAGAAGCACATAGGAGAACAGAGAAAGAATTCAACAAAGCAGAGAGGACTAAACAAGCAACGGAAAAAGCCAAAGAAAAAGAGCTGCGGGAGGAGGGGGAACGGGTCAAAGCAGAACAGGCTGATAGAGAAAGAAATGCCGTTGTTACTGGTATTTATCCCGTCCTCTCAGAAGAACTAGCTAGAGTGACCCCCTCAGAAACACCCCGTAGATCTCGAACGCCACCACCTGTACCCTATAGAGTACGTAGATTAAAGCCGACAACATCCGAGGCGTTTATTTCCTCCTATCTAGAAGAGTCCACACCGGACTACGCAAACGCAGATTTCCCTCCGCCCCCACCAGCGGACCAGCTCCAACAGCTCCAGCAGCTCGTGAAAGACGACGTGGGGCCCCGGGCCATAGGGGGAGGGGGGCCTACTATAGATGTAGCAATCCCCCACTGAATATACGATCCAGAACCAGGAAAGGGCTCAATGCTCGTGATTTCACTAAGACTAAGACAGGCCGTCGCATATTTGGACAAACTACCAGATATGACAGACCACCTAGATAAAATATACCGTTTCATTAGAACAGGGGAGGGACCCGAGAGTATAGCAGAGGCCATGCAAAACAGAAAGGTGGGGCTTAAGAACTACAT
The DNA here is from genome assembly GCF_964263255.1 of Lissotriton vulgaris. Lineage (NCBI taxonomy): Eukaryota > Metazoa > Chordata > Amphibia > Caudata > Salamandridae > Lissotriton > Lissotriton vulgaris. The sequence continues at coordinate 80,191 of NW_028244643.1, forward strand.
CCTCCGTTTTATTATTAACTGCCTGATCAGGGAAAAAGACGAAGGAGACGGGGATGTAAAGCCTGGTTTGATAGAATGGAGTGATAACATAGATGCCGGTCGGCATGATAAAACGGGATAGACAGACAGCATGATGATCAAAATACGAAAGGAAATAATGGCAATACACAAAGTAGAGCCTGACAAGAAGGGCGAGTCATCGACGGAAGAGTTAGACGAGGGGAAGGACAGAATAAATTATGTAGGCAATGCACGACGGTTTGACAGGCCCAAGTGCCTCGACTACCGTAAACAGGGGCCGGCTATAAAAGAAGGATATTCCCTTGAAAATCTATTCCAAGCTACTGAAAAAGCACTGGACCGACGGATATAGAACGAGCGATCTCACACCCCACACGAAATGGAGTTGGCCCGGTCAGCCACCCAGTGGGTGTCCAATTCTAATATATATAGCAATGATATAGTGGCCCAAACGTTCTTGAGCCTCCCGCCGAACGAACAGCGTTTGGCCGGTATTTACATGGTCCAACATTTAATAACGTTGTATGAGAATCAATATTCCGATCCCGGTCAATTGTATAAATTACTGGACAACATAATTCTAGACAGATGGACAGGCCTGGGTACTGAATTAATTAACGTCATCCTGGATCAACGACATAAGTACTTACATTTTCTGACCACATGCATGCTTCCCGCCCCACACCACGACAGAAAGCAAATATACGTAGACAGACAGAACCCCCTACGAGAGGTACATCCCGTCAAAAATGCAAACAATGAGCTTCAACGAGTGTATGTTTACACCCCCTTGACGAAATTAGAAATACTGGAAATGAAAAAGATGTTGCCCTCCCATGATAAAGACCCGGGGGGGTTTCACCGAGAATTAAAAGACATTCTCCGCATCGGAGATTGTACGTACGCTGACATTCTGAAACTACTGAAAGTACTATTGCCTGCAGGCATTTATAAAAAGCTTAAGGAAAAAGACTGGGAGGTAGGAGAGAAAAAGTTAAGCTGGGAAGCATTGGAAACAGAGGATAAAGACAGGGGCCCGGGGGTTGGTCTTGGTGAGAAAGCTAGAGAACTACCTGAACTCCTAATACAGGTTTTGCCGAGACTATTGACTACTAAAAAGGAAGACTGGGATGCTATTTCAGCCTGTAAACAAAAACAAGAAGAGGACACAAGCGACTTCTATTCTAGATTCGAGAAATGCTTTACTATTAATAGTGGCCTTAAGCCCGGTAGCGAATCATATCCCCATCTTTTCGTGAGCAAATTAGTAGAGAATTCCCTACCCCAGATCAAGAATAGAGTACTGAAGGTTGAGAGTACTTGGCAAGCAAACAGCCCTTCACAAATGTTGCAGATGCTACAATATCACCAGAACAGGATTAGAGAAGAGCAGGATCAGGAAAAGAGACGCCTGAAAGAGACAAAAATGAAGGTGCTGGTTGCCCAAAAGGTACCGGCAAACACGAACAAAAATGGCACGACACCTGTCAAGGGGAACTGTAATTATTGCAAACAACCAGGTCACTATGTAAAGGAATGTGCTGTCCTGAAACACAATATAGCTACAGGCAAAACAAAAGAACGACCACACACTCCTAGGCAAAATAGCACCCAACAGAGCACACAACAGACAATAGCGACTTTTCCACCCCCACCACCGCCTGTTCATGCCACACAACAAATGTATCAGTACACACAGTTAGACTACCCAGAATACCAATCATTCTCATGAAACAGCCTTGAGAGGGTAGATGGCTTGCCCCTTATTCAGGTTCCTGTAGATCAAGAGGGTCCCTATGTACACGCTCATGTCCTGGGACAGGATAGAAAGTTTCTGATTGACACAGGGGCGAGCAGAACTACCATCAGCCATGATGAGGTTCCAGGGGCACCTCTCATGGGCTCACGGAATATTTCCCTGGGATTTTCAGGAAAGCCTATTGTTAATGAAGTATCGAAACCAGTCTCCCTCGGGGTTGGTCCACTGTCACGTACCACAGACTTGCTACTTACTAAATCATGTCCAGAAAACTTACTTGGTATAGAGACATTGAAAGAAGTAGGAGCAGTTATCTGTTGTTCTCCGGAGGGAGTGCGACTGTTCTTACGTGATTTTAAGGGACATTATGTGTTGACAGATTTTGACTGCAGACTTAAGAATGTACCACAGCACCTATGGGCACAAGGTCCGACTGACGTAGGTTACATGAACATAATACCACACCATGTCACTCTCAAAGCAGGAGTAGTACTACCACGTATACGGCAATACAGAATACCACCTGATGCCGAAGTGGCCTTGTTAAAAATTATTGACGAACTCATTGCACAAGGGGTGGTGGTGGAGACTGACTCGAATGTGTGTAACTCACCTGTCCTTCCTATCCTTAAACGATCAGACCCTAATGCACCACCAGTTTACAGACTAGTTGTTGACCTTCGAGAATTAAATAAATGCGTAGTCCCACAATACCCAGTGGTCCCAGACATTTCTTCATTACTGACTGCTATTGATTCTGAGGCAACGTTCTTTACAGTCATTGACTTGAAGAATGCCTTTTTCAGCGTTCCAATTCATCCAGATAGCCAATATCTTTTTGGATTCAGTTTAAAAGGACGCAGGTTTACATTCACGAGAGCACCACAGGGCTTCACAGAGAGTTCTAGTGTTTACAGTCAAGCATTAAAAAGACAGCTGGACAGTATTAATATGCCTACCAACACAGCACTGATACAGTACGTAGACAACATATTAATTACAGCACGATCAGAAACAGACTGCGAAGATGCATCACTGACGGTTTTACACTTTCTGGCAGACAAGGGGCAAAAAGTGTCCCCTTCGAAGTTGCAATTCTGTGCACAGCAAGTGGTGTACCGTGGACACTTGCTGTCCAAGAGGGGTAGACAGCTGACACAAGAACGTATTCAGTTAATTTCTAACCTTTCACAGCCCAAGACACAAAAGGAAGTGCGGGTCTTCATTGGCCTCACTTCATACTGCAGGCAGTGGATTCCCCAGTATGCCTATCTAGCCAAACCACTCATACAGTTGACAACACAGGAGGCAGCGTCTTCGACTGTCCTCCCTTGGACACAAGAACACACCTTGGCATTTGAGGAATTAAAAAGAGCCTTATGTCAAGCGCCAGTTTTAGCGACTCCTAATTACAGCAAACCCTTTACGCTTTTCGTAACTGAACAGCATTATCTGTCCTCACACAAGATCAAGCAGGAAAACACAAGCCTTGTGCTTATTTTTCTAGTACACTGGATCCAGTGGCCCAGGCTCTGCCTGCGTGCCTGAAATCGGTTGCGGCAACAGCCCTAGCCATACGACAAAGTGACTTGATAGTGCTGGGACACCCCCTGACAGTACAGGTACCGCATGCAGTGGAAGTTCTCTTGAACAGGACACAGACACAACACTTGACCGTAGCGAGACTGACAGGATATGAACTGACGTTATTTCAACCACACATAGAGATCAGACGATGTAACATTCTAAACCCTGCTACACTTTTGCCCTCAAGTACAGTAGACACCGCACCACATGACTGTGTGGAAATAATGAATATAGTGACGAAACCAAGACAAGACCTGACAGATAATGCACTCCCAGACCCTGACCTAACACTCTATGTAGATGGATCATGCATGAGAACAAGGACGGGAGAATTAGTGGCAGCATATGCCGTGACCACTGCTACTGAAGTCATAGAGACACAAAGAATAGACATACTGTCAGCACAAGCAGCAGAGCTCATCGCTCAGACACAAGCCTGCATAAGAGCTAAGGACTTGAAAGTGAACATTTATACAGATTCACAATATGCTTTTGGCGTAGTTCATGATTTTGGAGTACTGTGGAGGGAGAGAGGTTTCTTGACCTCTCATGGGGCCAAAATTCAGCACGGCCCACTTATTCAGGCCCTGTTGGAAGCAATACATTTACCTGCAGCCATTGCTATCCTGAAATGCAAAGCACACACCAAAGCTACAGACACCATTTCCCAGGGTAATGACCTGGCAGACCGAACTGCTAAACTTACAGCACAGACGCCAACAGACACGACAAAGACAGAGGTACCATTACTGACAAAAACTATGACAGTCAGGGATCCTTCTCAAGATGTACTCGACATACAGACACATGCCACTTCAGATGAAATAAAGAAATGGATTGAACAAGGAGGGGTCCAGACTGACCAAGGTTGGATGACTAAGGGCAAAGCAACATGGTTTCTTCCTGATTCAATGGTACAAGTGATCATAAACACAGCACATAGTCCAGCACACTTGGGAGAGAAGGCAATGATAGATAGCTTACAGAATATCTGGTTTAACAAGCACCTGCGTGCAGCAGCGAAACAAAAAGTAAGAACATGCATGATCTGCTGTCAGTTCAATCCAGGTAAAGGCATCCCGGTGGAACAAGGCGGATTTCATCCTCCTGACCACCCTTTTGAGGTCCTCCAGATGGATTATATCCAAATGGACAGATGTAGAGGTTACAAGTATGTCCTGGTAGTTGTGTGTGCACTAACTAGATGGACAGAAGCGTATCCAGTCCCAGATTATACTGCTGTGACAACTGCCAGGCAATTGGTGCGCGAATTCTTTCCTAGATACGGTTTGCCCCGTTTCGTTTACTCAGACAATGGTCAGCCTTTTTCTTCTGAATTAATGAAACAAGTGTCTCTTCTGTTAGGATATAACTGGAAGTTCCATTGTGTGCGACATCCTGAAGCAGCAGGCCTTGTAGAAAGACATAATCAGACAATAAAGACGAAACTAGCAAAGATCTGTGCAGAAAAAGGCGTGGATTGGATGGTAGCCTTGCCGGTTGCCCTCTTTTACATGCGTATGGTAGCCCATTCCAGAACAGGCCTATCACCATATGAAGTGGTTTTCGATAGACCGCCGAACATGTGGGGTACGCCTATGCCTAAGAAAATAACTGCTGTTGACAGTAACATGCTTACGGATTAACTGGCTTCCTTGATGTCTACACTACTCTCTTGTCGTTCACAGGTTGCCGCCACCTTCCCTGACAACACCCAGGTCAAGGAGCACGCCATAGTTCCAGGAGACTATGTGCTCGTCCGGAATTTTGATCGATCAAGCCCCCTTGAGCCGCGTTGGAAGGCGCCGAAGTTAGTGTTACTAACAACGAGGACAGCCATCAAAGTTGAAGGGAGAAAAGGGTGGCTTCATGCCCATCATTGTAAATGGTACTTTGGAGACTCTGGAACTTTGGTTAAGAAAAAAGACATTACAGACTTTGAGCCCCCTTTGCTAGAAAAGACTCCACAGCAAGAGTACAGGTCCAAATTACGATCTAGAAAGCCAGACAACGTTTAATCATTTAAGTCCACTAGGTGGTGAATCGGTTGAACAAGATTTCTGACATGCATAAGATCGCGGACAATAATAGTAAAAAGAGCAAAATGAAAGAAAAATACTGCAAGATATTACGTAGTAGATGTATAGTATCTCTGATTTTTCTGTCTCTTCTGTTCATCACTATAATATGTGTCAGCTTAATACTACATGTTTCTTTCCTCCTATTGCCTCACATATACACTCTTCCATTAATGACACTGTAGAGCATACATTCAGTGATCTGCCACCCCATGAACTGTCATATCGACTGGCCCTGCGCAACAATACTTTTATTCGGATGTTGCACCGTTCTCATCAGACCAGCAATGCTACAGATTGCTGGGTATGTGGCCGACTCCCACCTTATCAAAAGACGAAGGGAGTTCTGCCCCTCTTCCCTTTTCCGTTCTCCCAAAATGGTTCGTGCGGAGCATGGTTTGCCTTAATGACATCAATAGACAGAAAGTCCACAGTTTACCAGGGTGACTGGATATGGGGAGACTTGAATAAAGTAATGAATGAGGTATGTTTTCCAGACGAAGACGGACTCCCCCAAAGGAAGGGGACCGATCTAGAAAATGAAGAGTACGAGCAAGGAAATGCTTCCCTCAGCTTTATGATGCTGAATGTACAGCCCATGCAAAATGCGGGTCCACCGTTTATTTCAGTCCTACCAGTAAAAGGTGATTTGTGCGTTAGAAAGAAAGGATCAGTACATATGAGACACAGCGAGTGTAATGCTGTGGTAGAGTTTAATGATAAAGGAAAGTCTTCTTTCAAAGCATCTCGCCATACCTATTTCATTTGCGGTCAGACAGCCTATGTACATCTGCCTTTAGACTGGGGTGGGACATGCTATATAGCGTTCCTGCTGCCACCCGTCTTTTTGGCCCCATCCCATTATCATCGAGATTCACGACTAGAGCATGTTAGACACAGGAGAGAGACCGATGCCTCAGGGATTGATCAGAGTGAGACAGCCTGGGAGCAATATACAGATTTCAACAAAGGATTCTTTTTCTTCACAGGTCCCGTCCAAAACAGTAAACTCATACGCAGGTTAACAAGGACTCTGGAAGCAGTTGTGAATGAGACTGCATCTGCCCTGGCGAACTTGACCCAGGAGCAGTCTGCCATGAGACTGGTTGTTCTTCAGAACCGCCTTGTTCTTGACGTCATCCTGGCGGATAGGGGCGGGGTCTGTAGAGTGATCGGCTCCAGTTGCTGCGTTTTCATACCTAATAACGCGCCATCTGTGTACGCAGCAATATCAAGGCTCCACAAGATTGCTCACGATATACATCAAGACCCAGGCACATGGACTTGGTCCAGTTGGCTCTGGGATGTAATATCGGCATGGGGATGGAAAGTGTTGTTGTTCCTAGGAATGATACTGCTTATGATATTAGGCTGCTGTCTCTGTCTGCAGTGTGGCCTGGCCATTTGCGGCCTCTGTGCGACTGCCTGTGTTCCGCATCCACATATACAAAGGATCAAAGAGGAACAAATGATGCTGTTTGAACAAATAGACGGTATCATGAGAATAGACGTGACCTGAAGGGTACAGTAGGGGACAAGGAGGGAATGAGGAAAAATAAATTTTACATGGCTAATATGTCCCCTGCGTGTACCCCAACGTTTAGTGTACGTGCATGTCACCCATGCATTTTTCCCTCTATGGCCTGCAATAATGATGCCTCTGCATTTACGTCCCACATTAGGATGCCAGTCACCAAGTCTCCCATAAAGGAAACGTTAATTTTGCACCGAGGCCCATGTGGCCCATGTGTTTGCATTGTGCACTTTTAATGTATCACGAAAAACCCATTTCTCCATTTTGTGGCTCAGCTCAGCCAGTCCCCGATTTCAGGTTTTCATGCCTCCAGACACTCTGAGGGCTGCAGCTACGTATCCCTGACCTCGCATACTTTTGGCTAAGCCGAAAGGGGCCCAGCCCGGGGTGCCAAGACAGTATTGTGCATAACAGTTATTTGCTTGCTCTACAGAATCACATTCCTGCCTGGTGAAGAAGGTAAACAGAACCCGTCTGCAGAGATAGGGCCTAGCCTTTCTGTCTCCGTTTAAGTGATTTGCAGAGCTCGCGTTCATAGAAAGCTCAAGGCCCCCACGCAATGAACGAAGAAATAGATGCCCACACTGGCTCCTGGTGATGAGCGACCTTTGCTTCAGATAATACATCCCCAGACTTAAGATATCAGATAATACCAGACGTGCTGGTCGCCCTGACACTGAAGGCCTCCCTACCAGACCGAAAGTCAGCTCCCCCCAGTTACACGTCAGTTGCACGTCATGAGCAAGTTGCGCACACAAGTAGGGCAAAGTTTAAGCTGGCCATGCAACCCCCCTCCATGCATCCACCCACCTATGACTCACCTATGACTCCTCAAGTGAACGCCCACATGCACACCCACATGCTCTTATCTCTCTTTTTCTTCCTCTGCTTGGAGCGCTCCTCCCTATGTGCAAAATAGAATATATAAATATTGTACTCTGTGAATAAAGTTTAGAAGACCCTTCCTGAACCCTCGTGGTGATGGAACCGATTCTCCCCTAACTCGAGTTATTGAAATAAAGCCCTTTTGAATCAGACACCACGGACTCTGCCTCTCATTTTATACAAGACCCTTTGTTTAATTATAGAAATTATGAGAGGGTAATACTTTATTTACCACAGCACTGGGAGCAATGTGTCTTGCCTACTGGACTGCCTCATGTGGAAAGAGGACTGTATCTGAATTGTGAGGCCTGCTGACTGTAGAGTAAGCCAGAGGTAGTGATGAGGAAGGGCCCACATCATGTACAATATTTGGGGGCCCCACCGGCCTGTGTAGTGCAGGTTCAGTGGCACCACTTGTCGGCAGACTTCAATCTGTAAATACTCCTCAGCAATGGAAGGGAATGAGGTGCTGTGGTCGCTGCCACCAAGTTGGGGTCGCTGCAATTAAGGACTCAGGACAAAGTTACACATGTGAGATCGGCTTGTGTTAAAAAGGGTTAATGGGACTACGTGTCGCTGGCCTTGCATATCCAAATATGCCTCACTGATTAGAGGGAGTCTGGTGCTGTGGTCGCTGCCACAGACTTGGGGTCACTGCCATTTAGTACTCAGGACACAGTTACACATGTGGGATTGGCTTGTGTTGAACAGAGTTAATGGCAGCACGTGTCACCAGCTTTCCATATAGCAATATGCCTCACTCATTGAAGGGAGTCAGCTGCTGTAGTTGTCTCACTGAGATGGGGTCACTGCTATTCAGGACTCATGACACAGTTACACATGTGGGATCAGCTTGTGTTGAAGACGGTTAGTGGCACCATGTGTTGACGGTCTTCCACAGTATAGGTCAGAGGTAGCGGTGAGCAAGGGCCCATAGCAATGTGCGTATGTTGGTGGCCACACCGGCCTGCGTAGTACAGGTTCAGTGGCACCATGTGTCGCTGGCCTTCCATATGCAAATATCCTTCACTGATTGAAGGGAGTCTGGTGCTGTGGTCGCTGCCACGAAGTTGGGGTCGCTGCCATTCGGGACTCAGGAACCAGTTACACATGTGGGATCGGCTTGCGTTGAACAGGGTTAGTTGGCACCCACGTGTTGCCGGTCTTCCACAGAGTAGACCGGATGCAGCGGTCAGCAAAGGCTCACAGGCAGGTGACATTGACTTGAGCTGCAGAGATTAGGAGCATTTGGTCTTCCTAACCCATTATAGTAATTTGAGATGTCATCAGTGATGTCATTAGTGATGTCACTGACCATGTCATGAATGATGTAATATGTGTCGTCATCAGCAGTGCATTGCGGGGGTGCGAGTTATAGTTAGCTCAGTTAGCTCAACTAACTATAACCGCGGAATTTCTATCATTTTGTATGAATGAAATGTCCAACTAACTATAACGTCCCTGAAACCTACGTTTATTTCTGTGAATTTCTAAGGTTTTTGAAATGCTAATTCCTAACTATAACGTCTGTAAAACCTATGTTTTTTTTAGTGAATTTCAAAAATCTCACACATGTTTCTTAGTCCTGAGTCATCAATGGCGGAGAACACCTCAAGGTTTGAAGCCGCCAAACCTGTAGAACTCAATTTCGTGCCACATGGTGGTAGGCACCTGATGGCCACATGAGTTTGGGGTGGAACTGAGCCTATGCATATGAAGTCCCTGCCAAGGGGATGGTAGCCGGCTGATGGCCATACTGCTGAGGGTGCGACTAACCTTCTGCGTAACTTCTCATGGACTCTTTATGGTTGAGACCCGTGGAGCATTTGCCTGCTAGTCAACAACGGCAATAAAGGATGTGACGTTGTCGTTCTATAATATTTGCATGGTCACATGGCCTGTGACGCATGTGCCGGATGGGTGTGGTGTGTGTGCAAACCTGCACTCATGGAGTGGCCGTGAGATGTTGAGAACTAGACCACTGACCTGCACATCAACAGCGAGTACGCCTGCAACAGGTAGCTATGTGGGGCCAATGTTGGAATGTAATTGGAGTGGGGTGGCATGGCGTACGACGGAACAGGGCAGGGATAGACACAATCACGCGGACGGCTCGTAGTAATGCGTCTGGGAGTCGAGCGGACGGGCCGCAGCTGTCCCTCTGCGAGCCTGGGTCTGAACTGTTCATAACTCACACTACATAAGTATTGAAAAACCATTTTTTGATTGCAGTCCGTCAGCTGGCATCTGTCCGAGGCATTTGTGAAAACATATCGGATTTATTTCTGAGTGATACCCCATTGACGCACCCTCTCACCACATTAGCAGGTAACGTACCCTCTTCCCAAATTTCAAACATACCACCAACAACCTTCCTGGGCCCGGAAGTGTCCCTGTACGGTTGGAGAAAGAAGAATCTTAGTCATGTATAGATTTACATATAAAAAATGTATTTAAAGAAAAGAACAACAAATAAGACTGACTGGAGTCTGGTGCTGTAGTCGCTGCCACAAAGTTGGGTCACTGCCGTTCAGGACTCAGGACACAGTTACACATGTGGGATTGGTTTGTGTTAAATAGGGTTAGTGGTACCAGAAGCATTGAGACTGTATGAGCCTGTGATGTTGGTTGATGTGAACGGGTCACACTGGGAGCAATGTGTCTTGCTTACTGGACTGCGTCATGTGGAATCGGGACTGTATCTGAATTGTGAGGCCTGCTGACCGTAGTGTAAGCCAGAGGTAGCGATGAGGAATGGCCCACAGCATGTACATAATTTGGTGGCCCCACCGGCCTGCGTAGTGCAGGTTCAGTCGCACCACTTGTTGGCTGACTTCAATCTGTAAATACTCCTCAGTAATGGAAGGGAATGAGGTGCTGTGGTCGCTGCCACGAAGTTTGGGTCGCTGCAATTCAGGACTCAGGACACAGTTACACATGTGGGATTGGCTTGTGTTAAAAAGGGTTAATGGGTCAACGTGTCGCCGGCCTTGCATATCGAAATTTGCCTCACTGAGTAGAGGGAGTCTGGTGCTGTGGTCGCTGCCACAGACTTGGGGTCACTGCCATTTAGTACTCAGGACACAGTTACCCATGTGGGATTGGCTTGTGTTGAACAGAGTTAATGGCAGCACGTGTCACCAGCTTTCCATATAGCAATATGCCTTACTCATTGAAGGGAGTCAGCTGCTGTAGTTGTCTCACTGAGATGGGGTCACTGCTATTCAGGACTCATGACACAGTTACACATGTGGGATCAGCTTGTGTTGAAGACGGTTAGTGGCACCATGTGTCGACGGTCTTCCACAGTATAGGTCAGAGGTAGCGGTGAGCAAGGGCCCATAGCAATGTGCGTATGTTGGTGGCCACACCGGCCTGCGTAGTACAGGTTCAGTGGCACCATGTGTCGCTGGCCTTCCATATGCAAATATCCTTCACTGATTGAAGGGAGTCTGGTGCTGTGGTCGCTGCCACGAAGTTGGGGTCGCTGCCATTCGGGACTCAGGAACCAGTTACACATGTGGGATCGGCTTGCTTTGAACAGGGTTAGTTGGCACCACGTGTTGCCGGTCTTCCACAGAGTAGACCGGATGCAGCGGTCAGCAAAGGCTCACAGGCAGGTGACATTGACTTGAGCTGCAGAGATTAGGAGCATTTGGTCTTCCTAACCCATTATAGTAATTTGAGATGTCATCAGTGATGTCATTAGTGATGTCACTGACCATGTCATGAATGATGTAATATGTGTCGTCATCAGCAGTGCATTGCGGGGGTGCGAGTTATAGTTAGCTCAACTAACTATAACAGCGGAATTTCTATCATTTTGTATGAATGAAATGTCCAACTAACTATAACGTCCCTGAAACCTACGTTTATTTCTGTGAATTTCTAAGGTTTTTGAAATGCTAATTCCTAACTATAACGTCTGTAAAACCTATGTTTTTTTTAGTGAATTTCAAAAATCTCACACATGTTTCTTAGTCCTGAGTCATCAATGGCGGAGAACACCTCAAGGTTTGAAGCCGCCAAACCTGTAGAACTCAATTTCGTGCCACATGGTGGTAGGCACCTGATGGCCACATGAGTTTGGGGTGGAACTGAGCCTATGCATATGAAGTCCCTGCCAAGGGGATGGTAGCCGGCTGATGGCCATACTGCTGAGGGTGCGACTAACCTTCTGCGTAACTTCTCATGGACTCTTTATGGTTGAGACCCGTGGAGCATTTGCCTGCTAGTCAACAACGGCAATAAAGGATGTGACGTTGTCGTTCTATTATATTTGCATGGTCACATGGCCTGTGACGCATGTGCCGGATGGGTGTGGTGTGTGTGCAAACCTGCACTCATGGAGTGGCCTTGAGATGTTGAGAACTAGACCACTGACCTGCACATCAACAGCGAGTACGCCTGCAACAGGTAGCTATGTGGGGCCAATGTTGGAATGTAATTGGAGTGGGGTGGCATGGCGTACGACGGAACAGGGCAGGGATAGACACAATCACGCGGACGGCTCGTAGTAATGCGTCTGGGAGTCGAGCGGACGGGCCGCAGCTGTCCCTCTGCGAGCCTGGGTCTGAACTGTTCATAACTCACACTACATAAGTGTTGTTAGGCCTGCAACCATTTTGCCTACCTTTCAACCTTTATGCCCAGGGGTAGTGAGTCTTGCATGGGCCTAGTCTTTCTGTGGGTTGTCTTGAATTTAAACATCATGGAGGGCATGGATGGATTGGGATTGTGCTGATTTTGCAGTGATTTTCGTTTTTTGGGGCTGTACTTGTGGCCTTTTCACCAGGGGTATTTGAGTCTAGCATGGGCCTAGTCTTTCTGTGGGCTGTCTTGAACTTAAACATCATGGAGGGCATGGATGGAATGGGATTGTGCTGATTTTGCAGTGTTTTTCGATTTTTTTTGTGGTGTATAACTGAACTGATGTTCCTCTGTCTTCCATTGTTTTTAGGTGCACAAGACTCAAGAGAACCACCAGTGCCAGGAAGAAGTCCTGCAGCGGTGTGTGTGTGTGCAGCATAACGTCACGCGACGTCACGTCTGGCCTCAGACAACTCTACAATTCGTGCAACTGCGGCCTGCTGTCTGACCTGCTCTGAAGAAGATGGCCCCAAAAAAAGTTCTCCGTAGCTCCTCTAGCAAGAAAGTTGCTAGTAAGGAGCAGAAGAAGCAAGTTACCAAGGAGGCTGGTGTGCCACCCGCCACGTTTTTTGGGAGCAAAAAAAAAAGTACGCCTGCAGCAACAGGATCTGCTGGGGACCAAGCTGGGAGCAGCACCCCTGCTCCATTGGGTTCAGTGCCTCCACCACCACGCCAACTTAAGTCAAAGCCCTTGAGTGCTTCAGAGGCAGTCAGTGTACTTCTCCAATCCCCATCGACCAGTGATGTTGGCTCATCGCAAGAAAGTAGCAGCAATGTCCCTGAATCAACACAGGTTGTTGTGACTCATCTGACAAGTGTTGAACAACCACAGCCGCAACAACAACACCATGGGCGAGTACACGCCCAAGTACATGTGGAAGGAGAGGCAGCAAAAGGAGATGCGCAAGCAAAGGTGCATGGAGGTTCACAAGTGCCCACAATAGTTGTTCCTCCCGAAGTAGGGGCACATCAGGAAATCGACAATGAAGCCAAGGTATTGGAAGCCACTCCTCCTGATGATCATTCATTGTCTTCCACATCCCTAGCAAGGAAAAGATCAAGGGGGGTGTCTACATCTTCTTCAAGCCCACCTCCTTCTGATGCAAGTGATCCGTCTTGGGAACCACAACTGCGGTCTGACAGTGAGGCACACCATGATCTGACAAAGGTACCTAAGCGTAAAAGGAAGGTCGTCGAAAAACTCATAGCTATGGATTGTGATGAGGCTCAACAAGAAGTGACAGATACTGCTGGTGATGAAGCCTCTCACGATGACGACGAGCCAGTCATCACAAAGGTCACTGCAGCCCCACCGGGCATGCAGCAAAGAGACATTTTGACCCTATCCCGAGAAGCTGCTGAGCGTGATGATGATGTCGACGAGGAGGCAATGGAAATGGAATCATTAGATTTGGAGTTAAGTAGTACACCAACACCTACCGCTTCCATATTTCTTCCTCGCAAGAAGGTACCCACCTCGACCTCAATTAGTGGTGGTGAAAGTGCAAAACGTACTGAAGTTCGGCAATCCACATCCTCCACTTCACCTGGCATTAGCAGCAGGACCACCACCACCAGTATCGTCGCCTCCTCCGGCCCCCAAAGACATTTCAAGTCTCCAGTTTGGGACTTCTTTAGTGTTTGCCCAAAAATGGAAAACGTAGCCATTTGTAGCATTTGTAAGCTTCGAGTTAGTCGTGGTAAGCTTGGTTCTAACTATGGTACCGGAGGCCAGAGAGGTCATCTTAAGAGAGCGCACCCTGTCCAATGGTTTCCGCACCTAGAGGCGTTTAAGGAAGCCGGAATTGCACGTAATGAAAACGTTGATTTTTCATCTGATGATGACGAGGAGGAAGAAGACGATTCAAACACTTCACTTACACCCAGTACCCCTGTCAGCAGCACACCCCATGTGAGGCACACTAAGAGTGTGGGAGAGAGTGAGACATCAATGCGGAAAAGTTCATCAGCGAGCGTAACTGGGTCGAAGATATCATCATCATCCCGTAAATCCTTGGTCCAGGGCAACATTAAAAATATGTTGTTTACAGAAGTGCAATATGAACGCAACCACCCACTGACGCGTCTGTATAACACTAAGCTGGCTAAAATGCTAGCTCTGGACCTTCTCCCTTTTTCTTTTGTAGAAGGGGTTGGTTTTCTAGAATTAGTGGCAGCGCTCTGCCCTAAATGGAAGGTTCCTAGCCGGTTCTATTTTGCCCGAGTTGCGGTTCCAGCACTACATGAAGATGTTCTGAAGGTGATTGGGGCAGCTTTGCAGAAGAGTGCTGTTCACACTATACATCTGACAACAGACATGTGGACCAGTGGCGCAGGCGCTGATTACATGTGCATCACTGCACACTGGGTCTCTTTTTCAGGGGCTAAAGCAAAGCTAAACGCAGGTGTTGACGCGGACATTGTTTTTAAAGCTGCTCGGAAACATGCAACACTAGCCATGTTTGGTTTGGAGAAACGTCACACAGCAGATAACATTTTGGATGTCTTTAACACAAAGGTCCTTAACTGGCTGTCCCCACTAAAACGCCAGGTTGGTTATGTTTCCACGGACAATGGCTCCAATATAGTTAAGGCCATGAGGGACGGTGACTATTTCAGAGTGCCGTGTTTGGCGCACTGTATAAAGCTGGTTGTCCAAAAATTCTTGGGTAATAAAGGCAGTGCAGCGTACAGTGTATTGGACACCTGCCGAAAAATGTGCAAGCATTTCAGCCATTCTTTTAAGGCCCGGAAGCAGCTGAGGAGCCTGCTATATCAACGTCAAATGCCAGTGAAAGCACTCATCCAGGAGGTGGTAACACGTTGGAACTCAACCTTCTACATGCTTGAGCGTCTGTATGAGCAGTATAAGGAACTCGATCAATATTTCCTTACAGAGGGTACAGAGGAGCTGAGGATGGGTGCGGCGCAATGGAACATAGTTCAAAGCCTGACATGCATGCTTCGTCCTTTTGAGTTCTTCACGCGTGCAGTCAGCAAGGAGGACTCTAATTTGGGAAAAGCTATCCCATTGTTGTACATGCTGGAGGACCAACTGAAGGAGGTGTGTTCTGTGTTTGAAAATGATGAAAAAACCAAGAGTCTTTGCTTCTGGCTGAGAAATTATTAGAGCTCCTACAAGGTGATGAACGTCTTAAAAAGATCCACTCAGAAGAGCATTACATTTGTGCTACTATTCTGGATCCACGCTACAAAAAGGCGCTGGCAGGCCAAGCATTCTTTCCTTTTGATGATGAACATGTTCCAAAGTACAAACGTTGGCTAGCCTTGTCAGCCAAGAGGTTTGAAAGAGAACGGCTGGAAATTGAAGGAAATGGCAGTACATCAGCAGGCCATCCCCAGTCAAAACAATCCACTTCTGCACCTGTGGCTGTGGCACAAGTGACCTCTCAGCCGTTAAAGACACCGGCAACCGGATCATCTGCACGAGACACAACAGAAACATTGGAGGCTGAAGAGGATTGGCTAGCTCTGCGTGGGTTTGGTTCTCAAAAGGTCAGAGGCACAGCAAGAGCTAAGCAAAGTGGAGGAACCTTGGATGAGGACCTTGAGTCGATGGTGAAGGACTATCTGAATGACTCAACAGAGGTCTATGTTAATTCTGACCCATTGGCGTATTGGCATGGGAAAAAAGAATTGTGGCCACAGCTCACCAACCTGGCTTTAAACTACTTGTCTTGCCCACTCGCAAGCGTGTCTTCTGAACGGGTTTTCAGTGCTGCTGGTGGCATTGTAACTCCCAAACGGAGCCGCCTCTCGGCCAAAAATGTGGAGAGGTTAACAATGATCAAGATGAATCAGCACCTCATACCACCAGATTTCAGAGTACAAGAAAGCGTGCCGGATGAAGAGGGGGTGGCCAGCAACATAGATGAGGGAATTTCTACTCTGTCAGGTGACACTGAGCTCACCCTGCCTGAATTCGCAAAGTATGATGACGAAGCCTTATTCTTATTCCTGGACCGTGATACCGAGCCCTGAAAATGAGACAACGAATCAATAACTTTCTTTTTCGTCCTTATTCACTTTTATTCCTGTGTGTCTGTCTTTCTTTGTTGTGCACAGTTAATATATTTCAAACTTTAATCAGATAATCACAAAATCAAGCCCATCAGCAGAACTGTCTTCACTGGTTTGCTAATTGATTTGAAGTTGCCGCAGTCTGCATTCCTCAGGTTCACAAGTTCAGAAGAACATGCTCCTCTATCCTCCTTCTCCAGACTCCTATTTCCATCAAACCAGAGGGCTGGTTTACGCCCAATGAAGAAAGACTCAGCACTTGTGGGGGTGTTGTTGTACCTCTTTGCAGGTGAGTTGACGGCTCTGGGACCATTGTTGGGAAGCTCTAATACCGGATAAAAGTGGTTTGGACCAAATCCCAGGCGGAATTTTTTTTGTGTTTTTGATGACTTGCTTGCCTTTTAGGTGCTCTTAGGGGGGCTTCCTGGTGTTTGGGGGTGAGTTTCGGGGTCTGGGAGCACTGCTGGGACACTCTAATCTTGATTGCATTTGCTTTTCAGGAAATCCGTCGTGGCAACCACGACTTATGGCCTAGCTACGCAGCGTGTTTGGACCGAAGGCCGAGAAATATTGCAAGTATGAGATTTTGCTTTTGGCCTGTTTGGGGGTGTTATGCTTCTTGGCGGGTGGGTTGGCGGGTCTTGGGGCATTCCTGGGAAGGTCTAACACCGGGTAGAAGTGGTTGGGACAAAATCCAGGCCGATTTTATTTGGGCTATTTCTGACATTTTGCTCAATGTAGCGTTTTCGGGGGCCTGTTTGTGGGGCTTCCTGGTGTTTGTGGGTGGGTTTCGGGGTCTAGGCGCACTGCTGGCTATATATACTTTACTTTGCAAGATGTTTGAAGCAAATCCATGGTGGCAGAGGGGAGTTAGGGCCTAGCTGCGGAGCGCGCGCGGAGTGATTTGGGAAATTTGTGAAAAATTGACAAAGTCCCCATTTTTGTACTTTTGCTCTTTGGCTGTTTGGGGGTCTTCTACTCGTTTTCTCCTGGGTTGACGGCTCTGGGGCCATTGCTGGGAAGCTCTAATACCGGATAAAAGTGGTTTGGACCAAATCCCAGGTGGAAAAGTTTTTGTGTTTTTGATGACTTGCTTGCCTTTGAGGTGCTCTTAGGGGGGGTTCCGTCTGTTTGTGGGTGAGTTTCGTGGTCTGGGAGCACTGCTGGGACACTCTAATCTTGATTGCATTTGCTTTTCAGGAAATCCGTCGTGGCAACCCCGACTTATGGCCTAGCTACGCAGCGCGTTTGGACCGAAGGCAGAGAAATATTGCAAGTATGAGATTTTGCTTTTGGCCTGTTTGGGGGTGTTATGCTTCTTGGCGGGTGGGTTGGCGGGTCTTGGGGCATTCCTGGGAAGGTCTAATACCGGCCGGGTAGAAGTGGTTGGGACAAAATCCAGGCCGATTTTTTTTTGGCTATTTCTGACATTTTGCTCAATGTAGCATTTTTGGGGGCCTGTTTGGGGGGCTTCCTGGTGTTTGTGGGTGAGTTTCGGGGTCTGGGAGCACTGGTGGGACACTCTAATCTTGATTGCATTTGCTTTTCAGGAAATCCGTTGTGGCAACCACGACTTTTGGCCTAGCTACGCAGCGCGTTTGGACCGAAGGCCGAGAAATATTGCAAGTATGAGATTTTGCTTTTGGCCTGTTTGGGGGTGTTATGCTTCTTGGCGGGTGGGTTGGCGGGTCTTGGGGCATTCCTGGGAAGGTCTAATACCGGGTAGAAGTGGTTGGGACAAAATCCAGGCCGATTTTTTTTGGGCTATTTCTGACATTTTGCTCAATGTAGCGTTTTCGGGGGCCTGTTTGTGGGGCTTCCTGGTGTTTGTGGGTGGGTTTCGGGGTCTGGGCGCACTGCTGGCTATATATACTTTACTTTGCAAGAGGTTTGAAGCAAATCTATGGTGGCAGAGGGGAGTTAGGGCCTAGCTGCGGAGCACGCGCGGAGTGATTTGGGAAATTTGTGAAAAATTGACAAAGTCCCCATTTTTGTACTTTTGCTCTTTGGCTGTTTGGGGGTCTTCTACTCGTTTTCTCCTGGGTTGACGGCTCTGGGGCCATTGCTGGGAAGCTCTAATACCGGATAAAAGTGGTTTGGGCCAAATCCCAGGCGGAAATTTTTTTGTGTTTTTGATGACTTGCTTGCCTTTGAGGTGCTCTTAGGGGGGGTTCCGTCTGTTTGTGGGTGAGTTTCGTGGTCTGGGAGCACTGCTGGGACACTCTAATCTTGATAGCATTTGCTTTTCAGGAAATCCGTCGTGGCAACCCCGACTTATGGCCTAGCTACGCAGCGCGTTTGGAACGAAGGCCGAGAAATATTGCAAGTATGAGATTTTGCTTTTGGCCTGTTTGGGGGTGTTATGCTTCTTGGCGGGTGGGTTGGCGGGTCTTGGGGCATTCCTGGGAAGGTCTAATACCGGCCGGGTAGAAGTGGTTGGGACAAAATCCAGGCCGATTTTTTTTTGGCTATTTCTGACATTTTGCTCAATGTAGCGTTTTCCGGGGCATGTTTGGGGGGCTTCCTGGTGTTTGGGGGTGAGTTTCGGGGTCTGGGAGCACTGCTGGGACACTCTAATCTTGATTGCATTTGCTTTTCAGGAAATCCGTCGTGGCAACCACGACTTATGGCCTAGCTACGCAGCGTGTTTGCACCGAAGGCCGAGAAATATTGCAAGTATGAGATTTTGCTTTTGGCCTGTTTGAGGGTGTTATGCTTCTTGGCGGGTGGGTTGGCGGGTCTTGGGGCATTCCTGGGAAGGTCTAATACCGGGTAGAAGTGGTTGGGACAAAATCCAGGCCGATTTCTTTTGGGCTATTTCTGACATTTTGCTCGATGTAGCGTTTTCGGGGGCCTGTTTGGGGGGCTTCCTGGTGTTTGTGGGTGAGTTTCGTGGTCTGGGAGCACTGCTGGGACACTCTAATCTTGATAGCATTTGCTTTTCAGGAAATCCGTCGTGGCAACCCCGACTTATGGCCTAGCTACGCAGCGCGTTTGGAACGAAGGCCGAGAAATATTGCAAGTATGAGATTTTGCTTTTGGCCTGTTTGGGGGTGTTATGCTTCTTGGCGGGTGGGTTGGCGGGTCTTGGGGCATTCCTGGGAAGGTCTAATACCGGCCGGGTAGAAGTGGTTGGGACAAAATCCAGGCCGATTTTTTTTTGGCTATTTCTGACATTTTGCTCAATGTAGCGTTTTCCGGGGCATGTTTGGGGGGCTTCCTGGTGTTTGGGGGTGAGTTTCGGGGTCTGGGAGCACTGCTGGGACACTCTAATCTTGATTGCATTTGCTTTTCAGGAAATCCGTCGTGGCAACCACGACTTATGGCCTAGCTCCGCAGCGTGTTTGGACCGAAGGCCGAGAAATATTGCAAGTATGAGATTCTGCTTTTGGCCTGTTTGAGGGTGTTATGCTTCTTGGCGGGTGGGTTGGCGGGTCTTGGGGCATTCCTGGGAAGGTCTAATACCGGGTAGAAGTGGTTGGGACAAAATCCAGGCCGATTTTTTTTGGGCTATTTCTGACATTTTGCTCAATGTAGCGTTTTCGGGGGCCTGTTTGTGGGGCTTCCTGGTGTTTGTGGGTGGGTTTCGGGGTCTGGGCGCACTGCTGGCTATATATACTTTACTTTGCAAGATGTTTGAAGCAAAATCATGGTGGCAGAGGGGAGTTAGGGCCTAGCTGCAGAGCGCGCGCGGAGTGATTTGGGAAATTTGTGAAAAATTGACAAAGTCCCCATTTTTGTACTTTTGCTCTTTGGATGTTTGGGGGTCTTCTACTCGTTTTCTCCTGGGTTGACGGCTCTGGGGCCATTGCTGGGAAGCTCTAATACCGGATAAAAGTGGTTTGGACCAAATCCCAGGTGGAAAAGTTTTTGTGTTTTTGATGACTTGCTTGCCTTTGAGGTGCTCTTAGGGGGGGTTGCGTCTGTTTGTGGGTGAGTTTCGTGGTCTGAGAGCACTGCTGGGACACTCTAATCTTGATTGCATTTGCTTTTCAGGAAATCCGTCGTGGCAACCCCGACTTATGGCCTAGCTACGCAGCGCGTTTGGAACGAAGGCCGAGAAATATTGCAAGTATGAGATTTTGCTTTTGGCCTGTTTGGGGGTGTTATGCTTCTTGGCGGGTGGGTTGGCGGGTCTTGGGGCATTCCTGGGAAGGTCTAATACCGGGTAGAAGTGGTTGGGACAAAATCCTCGCAGAAAAGCCTTTTGGCACTTTTTGTAACTTAGGGTTCGTTAGGGTTAGCCCTAGCAGCAGGATTGCATGTGTTTCGGGGTGTTCTAGATTTTTGCAACTGAGTTCTGGGGTCTTAGAGCACTCGTGAGAATGTGTAATTTTGGTTGCAAGTCATTTGAAGAAAATCCATGGTGGGAAAGGGGGGATTTGGCATAGTTAAAGAAAGCCTTTGCCACTATTCTTAACTTAGGGTTCGTTAGGGTTAGCAGTATTTCTATTGCATGTGTTTGAGTGGGGGGGATTTCGAGTCTTGGAGCGATGCTGGCTATGGATACTTTTGCTTGGTTGCTTGCAAGTGGTTTGAATGCAATCCACGGTGGGTAAGGGGTAATTAGGAAGGGGGTACTTCGGCCTACTTTTACTTTCAAAGTAAGTTTTGTCACCAGTTTTCTGCTAGGCCTCGTTTTTTGAGATTTGATTGGGGGTCTTCTACATTTTTGCGACTGGCTTTAGTAAGGGTCTGGGTGGGAGCACTGCTAGGAAGATCTAATTTTGTTCTAAAACACAGTTTACAGTACACCTAGCTTGAGGGGAAAGATCCGCTACATTAATTTGCCCCTACTTATTCATCCTTCAAAAGGTGACTCAGACAGAGTACGCACTTTCAAAAATATTGTACTGTCTACTAGGAAAATCAAATTGTGACTTTTTGCACTCCACAGCCTACATACCTTATATTTATTTATCAGTGGTGTTGTACTATTATATCACTTCCTGTTTTTCGTTGAATAATTACAGGCCGGGTTTCAGTCTCTGCAATGGGGAAAAAAGGATGGAGTCAGGCTTCACATTAGCGAGCCACAATTCAGCATCAGGCAGGCAGTGGACAGGGTGTCTTCTGGTGACCAACATCGATGGACGAAGCGTCGGCTGCAATGGAGGAGTGCCGCTAATAAGAGGATTTTTTTTCTGCAGGCAACTTACTTACCACTTCCAACAGGACAACTACAACAACATAGATACAGTATCCCTTGCCTTTTTATCTGACTGTGACTGCATTTCTTGGATCTCTCTCTGCTTCTAAATTGATCCCTTAACACATCACTTAGTCCACTCCACTTTCACATCTGCACCACCCATAGTCATTTGTAAGTGCTCCTACGTAATTCGCAAGTCGCAGCACGCCCCAGCCCGTAGAGGATTGGGATGGCCCCAATGATGAAGCATGTCACCAAGGGGCAACCCTGGTGAGTGAGGGGACACCTAGAAAAAAAGCAATTTCTCCTTTTCCTATCTACTACACCTTCCAGACCAACCCCATTGAGTGTTGTTGTGAATTGATTTATAGTGACCAGCAAGGCTCTCAGGTATCTGGCTACAGAGACCTTATGTTGAATATAGTTATCAATTTTTCCACCCACGCCCTGTACTGTCGCATTCTTTCTTCCACAGTTGTCAAAAGTACTACTTACTTTTAACTGACATGCATGCAGTAGTGCATGCACTTTCAAAGATTGATGGATAGGTTTGTACCCAAAGATTTGTTTATGTTCACAATTGTTTGTCCATGCTGTGCTATTTTTTCTTTTCTCCCAAAACCTTTCCCAAAAACCCCCGTACCCATCCATTTTTCAAACCCTAACCCTCTTCCCCCGGGCTGTGTGGTTTTGATTGATGTGTGACTAAATTACAGCAATAAATCCACACACTTGCTGGGGAGGATAAGGTGATAGCAACAGGCTGGTGAAGAAATCCGAGGATATATTCTTACTCTGCTTGACAAAGACCCATGGCTAATGTCAAAGAACTTCAACCGAATTAGTTATACTTTACCATTTGTTAGGCTACAATGTGGCACTGTTCTAGTGTACTTCTGTCACCTGCTATATTCTGTATTGTACCGTTGTATTGCTCAGGAGGACAAACCAGATTTCATTTTCTTTTTTTCATAGGCAAGCAACTGCCACTGTGTCACACCACTAGTACCACCGCTATGAGGAAATTTTATCCGCCCAGGATTGCCAACCTTATTTGCTGTTTCCCGTGGAGCCAGCCCTGGGCCTAGCCCTACCTGTAAACAGAAATTACAGGTAAGATAGGCGTTTGGTTGGAGGTAGTATAATGGAGTATTAGGAGAGACGAGAGATTTGATTGACGGTAGTACTACTAAAGTCCTAGGACTATTCAGGAAAACAAACTTACTGTTATGTTAAACCCCCACCCACCAGACTCAAAAGCAGTAAAAAACAGGTATGGTCAGATAAAGTTTCAAAAAGTATATTTTTATAGCCCTAACAAAAGAATCTCCCGCAAGACCCTCCCTAACCCCAACGATTGTCCTTCAAAAGTTCCCAAAAATCCCAACTCACAATTCCCACCCCCCAAAAGTCTCTAAAAAAGGGGCAAGGGACACTATGGCAGGGTGCTGTTGGAATTAGCAGCAAGGGCATCATGCTCCTTGCGGAGGGTGGCAAGTTAGAAGCAGAGGCCCTCCACCACGTTCTTATAGTTATGGACCTCCTGCTCCAGGTAGGACAGTCTGAGGGATAAGCGGCGCCGGTGTGCCTTGCAAATCCTGTGAGGGGCAGCTGCTTTCTTTGGTGCTGGGCGGTGGCGTTTGGCTTTGGTAGCCCGGCTCCGTACCGCTGGAGCACTGCGCTGGCTGGCACTGGCAGCCCGCACGGAGGAGGATGCAGCTGTCCCAGTGGACGTTGTTGTTGTACCAGACTGCGTCTCCTCCTCCTCCAGGGCCACCAGCCGCCGATATTCTGCGACAGTGGCATCCAGCCTCCGTTGCCGGGCCATTCGAGCCAGCTCCTTCCTCCTTGATGGTGTCTTGGATTTGGAAGGAGCAACTACATGAAAAAAGAAAGACATAGTCTGTAACCAATGCTCCTTAAGATTAACACAAAATGATTGAGCAGAAAGTTGTCACAGTACAAGTAGCAAATTGAAAGCACAGTACATAACTATTGAGGACAGTATCTATGTAACCTCCGACTTCTTCATCCTTGCTCTAACATTAGTGGGAGTTTAAGGAACAAATTCTACGAGCACTATGGACTTCTATTACAGTCGACTATGACAGTACACCACTCTTATTCTTCTTCTTCTCTCTTGTTTAGGAAAATTGGTACGTTATCTTATGCAAGCCGGCATAATGCCAGAGCAGTGAACTTGCACCCGAGAAAAACAGACGCACACCATGGTGAGTGAGACAGACTTGCGTTACTGTACCGGTCCAGTACATGCAGGTGGTGAAGCTCTTACTTTTCTATTACGGGTGGCACTGAGAATACTCTGTTAAAAGGGCTACTGCTTAATTAATTTAGCTTTCACCCTACAGTGCAAATGAGTATTAGAAAAGGAAAATGAAGAAGCTAAATTATCTGATTATCTATCACTTCACATGGGATGTATTTGATGACATATGGGATGACTTTAGGTGCTTTGCTTATTATTGAGTGAACAGTGATACCCCCACACATGAACGACGTACTACTACTAAACTAAAGTTATTAAGGGAGGTAGGGAGTGTCCACCGTAATAACCGGATATATGCTGTGCTTGCAGTTGCAATACAAACTACTGCTACTATTCATGGTAGTCTTTGGACAACGTTACAACTTCTTTTCCTTGCCTTTCCTACACTGGAACGGACGTGCGGGTGCGGTGTTACATGCTCTTCAAAGTAACACTTAGTTCATCCAGTGACCGTCTACTCTCTCTAGATACACATATGCTATCTAAGAGTCAGATAGTACCATGAATGATCCAGGCATCCATCCATTCAAAGTATATTGCACACATACAGTTTCTGTCTCACCCACCCAGGCTGTTCTCCTTCCACCCATCCTTGCTCCAGGGAAGGCTGTTGTCTTGCTGCACTTTTTGGCACAACTGATGAATGTTTGCTTTTTACTTTTTAACACGCACCACTTTTTCTCCTAACAGACAGAACCTTGACTTCTAAGAACACGAGCAGGATCAAGTTCAAACCAGGTGAGAGCTCGGCTCGACCACAAGAAATGTGTCCAATTAATCGTCAGCACTAAGCACTTTTCCATTTTCAGTTACACGTTCACTTTTATGACAAACTTGAATTTAATAAATGTGTTTACTTTTAATAAAGCTTTTAAACTTAAATAGACTCTGTGGTTTTTGGTCCTCCAGACTAGAGTGGATGAGCTAAAGGTTTTCGTATTTTTGCAAGCATGAGTCCGTGCCTCTGCCATCGGTGACTTTGGGAGCTAAATGACTCTGCCACACTATCTAGTCAATAAGGAGATTGGGGGTTCAACTACAAAGTCTGTTATCACTGAGGTATGTGGAAAGTCTAACAGTTACAGCACCTATTATAATTGATAAGCTAAGCGATGCATTATTTAGTGTCCATAGTTCTGTTTGAGCAGATTTGTCCCTGCAACAGTAGTAGAATGGATTGTCCTCCTATCCAAACCAAAAGTAAAGTAGTATCTTATTCTTTCTTGGTGGTGGTCATTCACCTTTTTATTGTTGGCAATGGTCAAAGCATAAACATTTAGAATACTTGAAAAGACATTATGGACAATCCCAGAGGACTGCACTCAGTGCATAGAGCTATTGCCGACTAGAATGGGAGTCCAATGGAAATGCCAAATGTGCAATCTTAGTTAGCTACACAGACAGACTAATAAGAATAATCTAGTAATACCACACGGAGTCATAGTCAAGGCAGGATAAGAATTTAGATCCTGTCTACAAGAAGATCAAAGACGATTTAGAAAAAATCGAATGAGGAACGCTAGGAAAAAATAAGTACTGTATATTAAAATTAAAACTTACTGGGGCCAGCAAAGGAGCCCTCGACTGCCCGGTCCTGGCCTGCATCGACAACAGCACCCTCCTCCTCCTGTGTCCTCCTCTTGCCCCTGGGGGAAGCTGATGTACAACATGAAAGAAAGAAAAACAGAAAACATGGATGATATTTCTCAACCAAATCAAACATTTCAAAAGAACTAACAAAAGTAACAAAATATTTTTGCGAAATAGCAAATAGGGAACGACTCCACGGGATATATTATTGACCAATCTCATGTGGTCGACTACGTCATTACTTTAGTATTGCTTGATTTGCGGACCGTCGAATTGGAAACTACCCTATGTAACTCACTAAACAAAGTACTAAAAAGGTTTGCCTAGGATTGGCAGGCAGCAGTCCGCAACACGCAAAGTGACAGCCAAAGTCCATTGTGATTGAAGATCAGCGACAACACTAAAGTTTCCTACTACATTCACCAGTCATTAAAATACTCAAACTATTAATCCACCACCACTATTTCTTCTTATCGCCATGTGTACAAAGGAAGGACTGGACTTGAGTCTGTAGGGGCTGATTTAGAAGGCCCTTGCGGCTCTTTTGCTCCATTGTTGTGTGACTTTTGTGACGCAGCGACAGCACAAAAGAGGCGCAATGGTGCGGCGTATATTAACAATGTGACGCATATGGGAGATGCATCACGTTGTAAAGCCCTGCGCCAATAGGGGGCGTTCCGGCGCAAGGGAGGGCGTTCCTGCGCAGGAACGCATCCTAAAAGTGGCTGAGGGAAATCTACAAGATTTCAATCAGTCACTTTGAGGACAATGATGCGTGACTCAAACCCTGCGCCTGCTTGAAGCAGACGTACGGCTTGACGCAGCATTGGGGAGATAGGGCACCCCAGAGCATTGATGGAGCTGCACCATCGTTGCGACGCAACTCCAGCAATGCGCCGCCTTTACAGCACAGATGCGCAACGCTTTGGTGACGTTTTGGGCCCATGGCGCGCCGCATTGTAAATACGGCGCACCATGGGTGATGGTGGCGTGACGCACAATTACTGGCGCATCCCTGCAACTTTGCAGGGATGCGCCGGTAATTAAAAATCTGAACCTTAGTGTGTAGCATTACGCAGTTCTTTCAACTACACTCATACATAATTTCACAGGCCAATGAAATGAACACAAAATCTAAAACAAATAAGCATAGTAGCAACACTACTGAGAAGAAGGAGAGCAGTGTACCTGAAATGCACAGAAGATTTTGAAATAAAATTTACCTACAATGTAATGAGCAGCATTATTGCTCTTGGTAAAAAACAAAAATTTGCAATATAATAACACAGCAGGAGAAAACATAGTAGTAAAGACATAGCTACTACTACTCACCAAGCCCGGGGATCTCAAGGCCAAGGAGGTCGAGCAGATCTCGCTCACGGGTCAGGACATCCGTCCAGCGGTGGGTGGCCTGGTTGTAGGTGCGCCAGACCCGAGAGTGGTGGTAAATAGCCTGGCACACCTTCTCCCACCGCTTCCGGCGCTCCCGGGCCCCGTACCCGGCACTGATCTTGCCGCCTCCCATGATGGTCCTGGGGAGGCGGCGCTGAACATAAAAAATGAGTTGGGCCACCTCCTCCGGGGTAAAGATCTCCCGTGGCATCACTAGCTCCCCCCTCAAACGCCCGCACGGGAGCCGGACACGGGGTGCGGGACCCTTCCCCTTCTCGGGATGCTTCCCGGCTCCCTTCACCATGGTCTGGGCGGAAAGGAATAAAGAAAATAGAATAGGGAAGAGAAGAAAAGAAAAGAGTTTACAAAAGTAGTTTAAAATTAACCAAAAGTAGCAGTAAACACAAAAATATAGGGCTGGAAAAATAGAGGGATAGATAATAAGTAAAATAGATAAAAAAAAACTTAAAACAAGCAAAGGATGGCAGAGATTGACAGAGGATACAAAGACCATGCCTAGAACCATAGCAATGAATGAGAAACAAGATGGCCGCGCCCGTTCATGACCGCGCGGGTAAGTTTGCGCGAGATTTTCCTTGCGAACACGTGCGAGACTGTACTGGCAAGCCGCGGACTTTGCGAGAATACACTTCGCGCCCGGAAACGGAAATACGTCAGGCAAACAAGATGGCTGCGCCCTTGAACGACCGCGAGGGTAACTTCACACCTTGCGCTACGAGCGGCTCGCAAAAACGCACAAAACTTTGCCAACTAACAAGCCGCAAAAAAAACAAATTGCATATTCGCATGAATTTGCGGCTTCCGAATCCGATCTCGCGCGTGAAATTGCAGAAAAACGAGTTTTTCAAAACTGAAAGCAATCGGCAGGGGCAAGAGTTCAAACTCATCATTAGTAACAATTCCCGGTAGTGCTTCCTGACTGGGGCCCCTCCAGAATTCAGTTGCTAGTTGCAACAATTGTATGACCCTGCTCTGACCCTCACAGCAGGCTCATACAATAGCTACAAGTAGGCCACAAAGAAGGTCCTGGGGAAAAAAATGCACTGCAACAGAAAGCAAAATTACAGATAAGGAAGCAGGTGCCAGACTGGAATTTTAAAACAGTGACACATTAATAAACTAACCCCAAATTAATTAATCTCAGTTGAAGCAGGGCTGGTGTGCTTGCTTCCCCCCCCCCCATAATCTACAGTAATGATGAACCAGAGGGTGGCATTGATGTAACAGAGGGTTGCAGTGGTGAAACAGAGGGTGCTGGGAACTTGTGATGATGAACCAGACGTAGAAACAACATAATTTGCGACCGTTGCGCGCCGAAATGTAAGTTCGCAATTGCGAACTGGTACGAAACCCTCGCGAACTGGCAGAAATCCTTGCGAACACAAAAAAAATCCGCAAATTCGCAAGAATTCGCGGATTTGGTGGATTGCGAGTTCGCAAATCCGCAAAATTCGCGAACGCGAGATTCGCAAAATTCGCCCATACTT